>NC_040017.1:4195176-4218360 GCF_000972845.2 Larimichthys crocea
ATATTGGTTATTTTTTTCTATACTAAGAACATTGATTATTAAGTATTAGTAGGTCGTGCTTCCACTACTATTGCTACTAATAGACACTGTACCTGTAGCATTGTTATGACAGTACTGTATTAGTTATTAAGTTATCAACCGCGATTGTTAAGGGCTATAGAATATGATGATTAATATATTGGAAGCTGAGAACCATGGCGTTTTCAGTTTTACTTTAATATACTTTAGAAATGATCAAATCCAAATCTTCTGCTGAGATCAGTGTGACAGATCTCTTTCACTTGCAAGCAGCTCTCCTCAAAGAGTCATCGGTGGTTGCCTCCTCACCGGTGCTTTGAATCTCTCCCACAGCCAGAAACAATGCTGGTCAGGTGAACTGCATATTAAAAGCACTAAATTGGCCACAGGCTTGGGGTGGTATGGATTGTATAAAACTGTGCATCCAGAATCCATACATAAGTGTGGTTTGTATGTGAAGTTAATTCGATTGCACTTTTTTTTTGAAATATAATGTGATGAAATAATATGACTGCTCAGAATTGTGCCGTAATGCGACAACTAACAGTAACTGTAATAGTGTGGTAGTGTAAAGTATTGGTGGAAGTAATGAGTACTTTTTACTAAGTATTGGTACTGTGCTGAATGCAACCCCCCTTACCTCACCCTAATCCTTCTCAGCATGAAGGAAGAAAATATGGTGCTGCAAAAAATCTAAAGTCCCTATTTAGAGCCACTGTTTAGTTATGTGTCTTCGCGGCTACTGTAGAAAGATGGTGGGGTTAAAGATGACGGACTCCCGTGGAAGAGGATCTGTAGCGTTCTGTAAATATAAAAGGGGCTTCCTGATATCAGAGAAAAAAAACCATAATTCTTATTTTCAGGTGATTACACACGTAATTGAAGTAACGTAGTTTTACATATAAGTATAGTATTATTCTCACATTTCGTTATAGAGTCCCCTAAACCTGACAATACTGGGACCTTTAGTACAAATTTTGGGTCTACTTGTGCTTATTATTGTGCTTATTGTATTGCCATTTTCCTGTGTTCTACACATACCATACCCCTCTTGAAGGAAAACGATTGTACTTATCCCGGCATTTATGGGTACAGCTAGACTTAGCAGGTAGATTATATTCAGTTGTTCAGGTTGTAAAATATGATCACTGGAGGTCATAAACCCCTGGTGTTAAGATTGCTTCACATTTACTCAAATGACATTTAAGTACTGCATATGTCAGTAGTACCCAATAATATAGGCTAAATGTATAAATGATTTCATCATACATAAATAGTAAAAGGTCCATGGTAGAATTAGTTGCATCTAGTGGGTGTAATCGCAACACTTAAGACCCGTTGTTAGAGTCCACTCTGTTAGGGTTTTGTCTGGTTCTGGGCGCACATAGAAACAGGTGTTTTTCAATATGGAAATGACCGGTCCCACGGTAGAAGAGACAAGAGAATTTTTAAGGAACCAGGAAAAAGATTTTATTTTAAGGTGAATAAATAGTAGGTTATGCATATATATTCCATATTTTCCTTAGTCTGGTAAATAAAGTCCCCAACTTTACAACACTGCAACTTTAAAATACTTTTTATTTTTTGATACGTTGAAGTAATATTTGTGTGTAAACTGTTTAGCATTTACATTGCTTTTAATTGTTACTTTAAGGACTTCTAACTAATAGGATAACGAGTTATAAAAGCTGTGCAGCTCATTGCCTACTGGCGAAATGTAGGAGGATGTAAAGGAGTAGTGAAGAGGATGATTAGTTGAGGGAGGAGAATGTGATAGTAAGGGAAAGAAGATAGAGTATAATTAGGAGACGATGTCGGGAGTCGAGGCTTGACGTCCGAAGAGAAGGATGAAGGTGAGTGTGGGCATGCGTACGAGTCTCTTTCTTGCGGATCTAGGAAAACAATCAGGTCACTGTTTGTTTCTATCGAGATGATGCTAGAGGTGTTGGTTTGTGGGAGTTTGTGGTGTGTCTTATTTGGAAGAGCCGTGGCGGAGCGTTGTTTGACGGTCAAGCAAATTAGTGGACAGGGAGGGGGCACGCGAAAGGTTGAGTAGAAATGGCATTAGTGCAGGATTGTTCTTATGGAGGATTCATCGGAAACTAGAAAGTGATAGAAGTCTATTGCAATGAGAGTAGAATCTAGTCACAACGTACGGATGGGATATTGTAGGGCACGCTTACGACTTCGCTGTGTTGCGTAACTATGCAGATTGGTTTGACATGGGTGGTTCCGCATGCATATAATCTTGTCGAGTCTTATTAGGCATTCTGGTTCTCAAATATTCTGCGCGTATCGAGGGACGTACGCGAAATGAGGCGCTCTTGACATAGTTAAGGTGCTTCGTCGGCAAATGCACCCAACCCGGTCATCACCTTCTTCCTAGAATCAAAGAGCTATACTGTGATTTTTTTCAACTATTCTACTAGCCAACTGGACACACCTCAACAATCACTGCCCACATTTCAATCCCCAGTGTGGGGTTACCTGCCAGGTTCAGGCAGGTGTCCTTTATCATCCCCAGTGCCCCCATCATGGTTTGCTTTCAGGCTGTTGTTAATCGGCGATCAATCCCCAGCAAAGCGATCCAATAGTGCTACAAAAATTACAAGCCTGGACTGGGTGCTCTCTCTCTGTCAGGCCCTGATGATTATTGGACTTTGCATAGTGTTGAGTCTGTTTGCTGGTTCTCTGGTTGTTTCCAGCAGCCAGGGGTAACTGGGAAATGGAACTGTTTCAATGAAGCCAGGGCTTTCTGGCCAACTTCAATCAAATCAATGCTCAGGCCAGATACATTTTAGCCCCCCAAAAAAGGGCAGATAGATATTCTTTCTTTTTTTCACGTTTATGGCTTTCGATTTACCTCCAACAATAGCGGTGTTCTCTATAACAAAAGTTAGCACACAAAATGTGGGACTCGGAGTTTTGTCTTTTTTCTTAAAGACTGTGGGAGGTAAAGGAGAGGTTGTGGGAAAGGGGCGAGAGGTGTGCGAAGAGGGGGTGTTCTTCTAATGAGCCTTTATAGACTGGATGAGAGCCACGTTTAAAATGACGAGGAGGAAACAGGACCTCCCACCAAATTTGAATAACCAGAAAAATGAATGGTATCAAACAGGATTATTATTATTCTGAATATGTTCGAACAAAAGGCACTGGAAAAACAGAGGGAGTGAAAGTGAACTGGCTCTTGCTCTGCTCCTAACACCGGCTAAAAAAAAACAAAAAGCGAGACAGCAGGGACGAGGAGATGGGAGGGGATGGAGAAGAGAGAGAGATGGAGGAGGATGGGTATGAAAAACACAAAGGCAGAGAGAGAGAGAAGAGGGAGACGACCAAATCCTGGGCCGTGTCTTCTTCTATTTTTTTTTTTTTTTTTGTTACAGCCATGGCGATCCTGTGGTTCCTTGGATGTTCGTTGCCAGGCAACTGTAACTGGTGACCCTCGTTTTCTTACTTTCTGCCTATTAATCCCGCAACTGAAATTAGGTTGCTTCCACCCTTTTTGCCTGGCCTGCCACTTGTAGACACAATCATGGCAGATGAGGCATGGGTGAATGGAGAAGAGAGAAGTAGGAGATGAAGAAGAAGGAAAAAAAATATACATTGAGCCATTTTAATACTGGCTGGGTAATATATCACATATTAGTATTTCACGACCATATTGACATTTATGGCTGCTACGCTTATATCGCTTTTTTGCTTTTAAATAGTGTTTTGCTATTATTCCTGCCAAACAGCTGATGAGAGGCCAGAGTAATTAAAATAAGCAACGTAGCAATAATCGTGGAGGGGTGGGTAGGGAAGACCTAGACATTGAGGGAAACTATATTGATTTCAGCTCAGTACATGAGTTTTTATACAGTGCGATCTGTGCCAATCAACAAAAAGGAGCTCACCCCAAAAGGTCTTAGGAGGACTGATATCCTGTTAAACGAAAGACCAGGACAGAAACTCTAAAATACTGTACTACACAGCACCACACATGCAACCGATGGACATGCATGCAGCAGCACATAAACACATTGAATTATTGATTTCCAGTGTTTCTGATTAAATTTACCTATTGGATTGGGCAAAGAAGCACGCTGAAAAATGAATGGATTTTTAGAGATAAATCATGCAAAGAATAAGAATTCTTCAGTCATGCCTATTCAATAATTCACAAATTTAGCATATTATTATTGGCATATCCTCATTTACTCCAGACCAGACGCACCTTTATATTCCCAAATTTTATTAGTTGGGGTTGCTGTCTGTTGCATACATTAAACACTGAATAAGAAGGACAGGCGCTCCTTTATTCACAATGTCAAAGAAATTCCTCAATTAGGAACAGAAGAGAAAAATGTCTTTGTGTGGATCAAATAGGGCACAGAGTCGTGGACCAATCGATTGGTTAAAACAAGTTGCCTGAGGAATATTAACTGAGAGAAGGTAGCACACAATGCTAACGTGTGTTTAGGTGCTCACAGTTTATTATAGTACTAACATTTGTTGTTGTTTGTTTTATGTCAAAAAATTTTCCAGTGAGTGTTTCTCTTTTTGATTTTGTTGATTTTTATTTTTTTACAGAAGCTCAGAGAGAACAGGTTTTTCACTAAAGCGAAGTTATTGGCCTTGGTGTTATTGTTGGCATACAACACAATGTAGTAAAAAAAATAATATAGTATATATATAGGAACTAAAACATTTAAAATATAAATGTGCTTTAACAATATGTATTTTTAAAAATGTAAACAGTGGCAGAAGTTGGCCAAAGTATTCAACATAGGGTAGCATGGCAAAAGGTATCTCAGTATGCAGGAACTTTAATGACGGATTGTTGTTTTTAAGATAGTAATCCAAAGATGTTATTAAAAAGGTGTTTTAGAAGGGTACCTTCAATGTAACACATAGAGGTAAGGACGCTGAAGCTAATGGTCAGATATTATGTTTCATCAATATTTTAGATTGTTTGTTTGTGACCCCTATGCCTTTATTTATAAAAACGCCAGATATATATAAAAAAACTATAATAAAAAATAAAATAAAAGAAATAAACGTGGTTAAACGAGGCCTTGGACTTTGCCATGCTGCTCTAATACGTGCTGCAGTTTCTAGACTCTCAGAAACTCTCAGAGGCTCATACCATAAATTTAACACCGACTGAGATGTTAAAAAATGTGACCAAAAATAAGTTTTTCCAGCCTCTGAGAAAGTTTGACCAACATTAAATCATCTCAGTTTAACAATTTACAACACAGGCGGCAATAACTCATTGTTATTCAAGGCTTCCTGGCTTCCTCTTACTGTATAATGGTGGTCTAAAAGGACAAGGGCAAGGATGTGTAATACCAGGGTTGGCCACACGGTAAACTGCACTGCAGACTATTCAGCTCTATTAAAATGTCAATATCAGGCCTGTATGCCAGCTCTGTAGCCCGAACACAGCATGAACACAGTCAACACATTGTGTTTGTTATGCACCAAAACACCAAGGCAAATTCTTGTATGTGAAAACCTGTTTCTGATTTCTGTTAAAAAAAATAAAAATCAAAAAATCAAAAAGATGAACCACTGGAAAATTTTTTGAACATAAAAAAACAACAATGTAGTACTATAACTGTTGAGACCTAACACACGTTAGATTGTGTGTATCTTCAGTAATTCCTCAGGCAACTTGTTAACAAATCAGTTGTTCACGACTCTGTGCCCTATTTGACCACACAAAGACATTTTTCTCTTCTGTTCCTAATTGAGGAATTTCTTTGAATTGTGACATTAAAGGAGCGCCTGTCCTTCATTATTCATGTTAATTTATGCAACAGAATACCCAACTAATAAAATTTTGGAATATATAAGTGCGTCTTGGTCTGGAGTAATGAGATATGCCAATAATAATATGTAAATTTGGTGAATTATTGAATAGGCATGACTGAAGAATTCTTATTAGTTTGCATGTTTATCTCTAAAAATCCATCAATTTTTCAGAGTGCTTCTTGTGCCCAATCCAATAGGTAAATTTAATCAAACACTGAAATCAATAATTCAAGTGTTTATGTGCTGCTGCATGCATGTATCTGTGCATGTGTGTGTGTGTAGTACAGTATATTTAGTTTTGTCTGGTCTTCGTTTACAGGATACAGTCTCCAAACTTTGGGAGTGAGCTTCCTTTTTGTTGACTTGGCACAGATCGCACTGTAATAAACTCATGACTGATCTGAAATCAATATAGTTTCTCAACTGCTAACGGACGATTATTGCTAAGTGCTTATTTTAATTACTCTGCCTCATCATCAGCTGTTGCAGGAATAATGCAAAACACTAAAAGCAGATAGTAGCAGCCATAAATGTATATTGGGTGAATATAATATGTGATATATTACAGCCAGTAGTAAAAAATGCCAAATGTATATTTTTTTTCTTCTTCTTCATCTTCTACTTCTTCTTCTCCATTCCCCTGCCTCATTTGCAATGATTGTGTTATCAGGGCAGCCAGGCAAAAGGGTGGAGCAACCATAATTTCAGTGCGGGATTAGGCAGAAATAACGAGGTCACCAAGTTACAGTTGCCATGGCAACGACACATCCAAGAACACAGGATGCCATTGCTTAAAAAAAAAAAAAAAAATAGAAGAAACACGGCCCAGGATTTTTCGTCTCCCTCTCTCTCTCTCTCTCTGCCTTTTTTTTCATACCCCTCCCTCTCCATCTCTCTCTCTCTCTCCCATCCTCTCCTTCTCCCTGTCTCTGCTTTTTTTTTTTTTAGACGGTAAGGAGCAGAGCAGTTCACTTTCACTCCCTCTGTTTTCCAGAGCCTTTTGTTTCTGAACATATTCAGAATAATAAATTCACTGTTGAGTACATTTGCATTTTTCTGGTATTCATATTTGGTGGGAGGTCTGTTTCCTCTCATTTTAACGTGGCTCTATCCATTCTATAAAGCTCATTAGAGAACACCCCTCTTCACCCTCCTCGCCCCTTTCCCACAAACCTCCCACAGTCTTTAAGAAAAAAAGACAAAACTCCTGAGTTCTCCACATTTTGTGTGCTAAATTTTGTTATAGAGAAAAGCTATGTGAGGTAATCGAAGTCAGTAAAACTTGAAAAAAAGAAAGAATATCTCCTCTTTTTTGGGGGGCTAAAATGTATCTGGCCTGAGCATTGATTTGGATTGAAGTTGTCAGAAGCCCTGGGCTTCTATTGAAACATGTATCCATTCCCATGTTACACCTGGCTGCTGGAAACACCAGAGAACCAGCAAACAACTCAACACTATGCAAAGTCCAATAATCATCAGGCCTGGACAGAGAGAGAGCACCCAGTCCAGGGCTGTAATTTTGTAGCACTATTGATCGTCTTTGGGATGATGCCGATTACACAAAGCCTGAAAGCAAAACATCGTGGGGGACTGGGGATGATAAAAGGACACTGCCTGAACCTGGCATGGTAAACACTGGGGATAAATTGGGCAGTGATTTGTGATGTGTGTGTCCAGTTGGCAGTAGATAGTTAAAAATCACAGTAGTCTTTGATTCTAGAAGAAGGTGATGACCTGGTTGGGTGCAATTTGCAGTTTATTCCTACATATAAAGACTTCATGTATTGTACATTATACTGTGTATGTGCATGCAGTAGTGGAAGTAACAATAAAACAATGTAAAATGCTAAAAAGTTACAAAAATATTTACTTCAAAGTATCAAAATAAAAGTATTTAAAGGTGCAGTGTGTAAGATTTGGGGACTTTATTTACAGAATAAGGAAAATATGGAATATAATATTCATAACATACTTATTATCACCTTAAAATAAAAATCTTTTTCCTGGTTCCTTAAAAATTCTCTTTCTATATCTACAGTGGGACCGGGTCCTATTTCATATTGAAACACCCTGTTTCTACTGTAGCCCAGAACAGACAAACCTAACAGAGACTCTAAACAGGGTCTTTAAAGTGTTGCGATTACACCACTAGATGCAACTAAATTCTACACACTGGACCTTTAATATTTATGTATGAATGTAATATAATTCTATACATTAGCCTATATTATTGGGTAACTACTGACATGTATGCAGCACTTAAATGTCATTTAGTAAATGTGAAAGCAATCTTAACACCAGGAGGTTTAGATACCAGTGAATCATATTTTACAACCTGAAAACATGAAATAAAATCTACCTGCTAAGTATAGCTGTCACATAAATGCAGTGGATAAAGTACAATCGTTTCCTTCAAGAGGGGTATGATGTAACACGGAATGGCAATACAATAAGCACAATAATAAGCACAAGTAGACCAGAATTTGTACTTAAAGGTCCAGTATGTCAGGTTTAGGGGACTCTATATACAGAATATGTGAGAAATAATACTATAATTTATATGTAACTACGTTATAATTAGTGTGTAATCACCTGAAAATAAGAATTATGTTTTTGTTATCTATATCAGGAGCCCTTTATATTTACAGACGCTACAGATCCTCTTCCACGGAGTCCGTCATCTTTAACCACCATCTTTCTACAGTAGCCCAGAAAGGACAAACTAAACAGTGGCTCTAAATAGGGACTTTTATATTTTTTGCAGGCACCATATTTTCTCCTTCATGCTAGAAAGGATAGGGTGAGGTAAGGGGGTTGCATTCAGCAAGTACAATACTTAAGTAAAAAGTACTTCATTACTTTCCACCAATACATTTACACTAACACTATTACATGTTATGTTAGTTGTCTCATTACGCACATTATGAGCAGTCATATATTTCATCACATTATATTTCAAAAAAAGTGAAATCGAATACTTCACATACAACAACACTTATGTATGGAATTATGGATGCACAGTTTTATACATCAATACACACAAGCCTGTGGCCAATTTAGATGCTTTTATATATTGCAGTTCACCTGACCAGCATGTTTCTGGACTGTGGGAGGAATTCAAAGCACCTGGAGGAAACCCACGCTGACTCTGTAGGAGAGCTGTGCACATGAAAGAGATCTGTACACTGATCTCAGCAGAAGATTTGGATTCTGATCATTTCTAAAGTTATATTAAAGTAAAACTGAAAACGCATGGTTCTCAGCTTTCCAATATATTAATCATCATGTATTCATAGCCTCTAACAATAGAGGTTGCATAAATATAAATAACAATAACAGTAACTGTCATAACAATGCTAGTACAGTGTCTATTAGTAGCAATAGTAGTGGAAGCAGAACTAAAATAATTAATAATACATATGTCTTAGTATAGAAAAAATAACAATATGTTGATGGTCAAAATTTTGTCATTAGGAGTTATGATGGCAGTAAGTAGGGTTATGCTGTGAGCAATACAACTATGAAAATTTGTAGTAGCAGTCGTACTAGATGGAGCAGCAATGACAAACCAAGTCCAGTCTATAATTTCCTGACCACACAAATATAGAATGTACTATGCCTTTAACTGAAATTAAGTTTTTTTTTTTTTTAAGGGAAACCAGCCACTAATACAATATCATGACAAACAACAATTACTGCAAGGATAATAAATGCAGCATGTAATCCTTTAAAAGACAGTACTCCAGTGCCAGACCTGACCACACCTAAACACACTGTCGAAACAAAGTGTAGACGGATCTTTATACTGAATCTGCCTCGCAGCCTTGTTCTGGCAGCACTCTGTCACTGAAAAGAAACATATGTGTGTGAATAAAAACGCTTCAAACATCTTTGAAATTAACAAGTCTCGTCAAATTTCCAAGGAATAACCTTGTGCAGCCCTGAGCTGCTGTGTGAGTATTATGAAGGTGCAGGGAGGGTGGTAGGACCACAACAGACCACCACAGCTGCTCTCTGCCTTCAAACACTGTTCCAGTCTGGCTCTTAAAACACTTTATTTATTCAGCGCTGAGGCTGCACCATAAACTTTTCTCCCTCCGCACTCTTTTGTACTATTATTATTAGCATTATTTTTTTTTTGTCTAAAGTGGTTTCAAATTGATCCGTGAGAGTAAATAGAGCAGCTTTAAATACATGCACGGATTTAATCTGAATTAGGACCATTGCAGCGTGATTTTCCGTTTTGTATAAATAGCAGAGGTACATTCATTGTGTTTGGTTTCTGGAATATTCTTTCTGCCTCACATCAGGTAGCAGAGAGAGATGGGCTGTGCGTGGATGTGTGTGTGTGCGTGTGTGTGTGTGTTGTCGAGTGTGTTGATGTATGTGTGCTTTGTATGCATGTGTATTTGTATGTGTGTCCATGAGCAATCGTGTGTGTGTGTGTGTGTGTGTGTGTGTGTGCAGGCGCATGTGTGCGAGGCTGCTGCCATGCCTACGAGATGGGGGATGGTAGCAGCACAGCCAGCTATTTTTCTTTCTTTCTCTCCTGAACATCAAGTTTGGTCTCCCATCAGCCTCGTCCTCCACAGAAAATGGTTCTTGGTTAAAGATGTGCTGCAAAAACATCCATTGATAAACCAGCATATTAGACGGATGATTATTGATTAACTCACTATGGCACAGATGTGCATTGATCCATGAAAATATAACGCATGCCGTTTAAAAGTAAGCATACATACAGATGTTTATTGACTAATTAAAGCATATATGGATCTTAGAGATGATGGCTGCTGATGTTCCTTGACTTAAATATGTTTGATGCAGATTTTAATTGACAAATATGTTGCTAAGCTTACATATGAAAGACACAGATGTTTTATTCTTAAAAAGCAGAATGCAGATGTTTCATGACCAAGTAAAATATTAGATATTCAGCTTCTTAATGGGTCAAAATGATTGACACTAATTGCCTTTCCGCATCTTCACATTGTAACTCATTGTTCACACTGTACTGTACTGTTTTCTTCGTTTGAACCTGCGTGTAAAATGAAGTGAAACGGGAAAACATAGACTCAGATTACATTTTTGGGGGGTTTGATTTTGTTCAAACTACTGAATTAATGCTTATTAATTTGTTCTGTTCTTTATGGTTAGTTTGACAAACCCCAAATGTTGATTGGTTTTGATGACAGAACTATTTATGGATAAAGGAGCGCAGATGAAACAGTGAAGATAAACTTGTGAATGTTGAAATAACTTAAAAACGTATTGTTTTCTGACTTAAATCTAACCAGTTGCTGCCCTTGGTGAAATTAATACATTAAAACAGAAAACACTGTTGGTGATAACGATCTTTGAGATAGTTCTGAACAGCATCCAGTCATATTTACTCCACGAGCGCATAATCAACACTCAGAATAACTGTTATCGGACAATCAACACTTATGAAAACTGGGAGATTTGTTCTGTGGAAGTGCCTCCGCAATATTGTGCACAACCATTTTCTCATTTTCTGTCAGGGGAAAGTTTTGCACCCAAATTGTTGTGATGCCACAGAGGAGGCAAGCTAATGAGCTGGCTGGTCCAGTCAAAACCCAAACTGAACCTGAAATCCCTTCAGCAAATGTTTGCCACTTTGTGGTGCACAACCCACAAACACTGGAGCCCTGTGTGTCTGAGCACAGTTAATCGACATAGAGATTGGCCAATTTTTTATGTGTTTTGCTGCTAATTTCTAATCACGTCATTTATATTATGATCCTCCTAACTTTAGTACACTAATGCTGGCAGGTTGGGTAATTAGGATCCTGCTATGTGCACATTGGCAGCCATTGGGGCTAACCTCTGCGTGACCTCTCTCTGTCTGTGGAATGTTGGCCGCCATTCACGCTAACATCTCGCTCACCGACCATTGGCCGGCACCACCGCCACCGCACCAGCGACTGCAGGAGACGACCGAGGGGCATTTTGTCTGCACTTGGCAGTTGGCGCAGCTTCCTCACTAAGAAAACATATCCAAAACATCTGCAGCAGAGTGAGCAGAGAGAGGGAGAGAGGGGAAGGAAGGAGGTTGATGGTTGGGGGGGGGCAGAGATGGAGAGGAGGGGTGGTGGTTAGAGGGCTGGGGAGACGTGGTGGTGGAGGGGCACAAGAGATGTGGGGGCGGCAGGCAGGCAGCAGAAGTACGTCTGCGCTGCAAATCTGACGAGGACTTTTGAAAGGCTAAATCCCAAAGAGAGCGCTGCTGCCTCGGCTTGCTGCACTACAAACAGCCAGAGCTGAGACAGGCAGGGCTTTCTCACTGAAGGTGCTCCACAAGAGAGAAGAACAAATAATTATAATGATAACCTCTGTATGCTATACCTGACAAATATTGCTGATGGAAAATATTTACAATGAAAAAAAAAGTGCAGGAATATTTTCTATGTAAAATGTCATTATTTGAAACATTTTCATGGTGTAAACCCTGCCTTGGCTTCAGCATTTCATGGAGAGGCGCTCATTGAAGGTTGCAATTGTACGTGTGTGTGTGTGTGTGTGTGTGTGTGTGTGTGTGTGTGTGTCTATCTCTGTCTCTACATTTTTTTTTTTCATTTCCACAATTTTTTCCACTGATGTCATGGTGTATTTGGGGGTGGAGAATAACATTTAGTTTGAAAAAAAAAATCTCATTTACAATTAGGTTGTGTGTTTTCACGTTACTGCTCATATCACCTCCTTCGTGAATATTATTTCTGTGGATTATATTTCCTTGTTAAGGCAAGAGCATGGGGAGAAAAAGTAAGAATTGTCATGTTTATGATGAGGTCCAAACCTCACTGAACACAGGCTGTAATAGCCTCTTATTCAAAGATCCCCGACAAGACAAGCTCTCCCACGCTTTAGTTTGAATTAGAGGAAACAGGATGATGTCTTGTCTGTGAACAATTCAATCCTGCAGCGACACCGGTTTACAATCTGTGTGACTGCTAATCCCATTGGAACACTGGAGGTAATCTACACATGAAGGTGGTGGATCTCTCTCGCTGGAGATCCACAGACTCGTGCACATAGCACAACCATGGAAAATGAGATTGGATCCTATCCCTTCCTTTAGTCAGCTAAATCTCAACAACCAGAAAAATAAAACATCATAATCACGACTACTGAGCCTCCATAACTGTGATTATATATGTATAAATTTAAAAAAAGGCATCAGCAAAAACATATTCCCCTGCTCTGCCTGCATGTTGTGTACATGTGCTGCCTCAATGCAGTGAGTATTGTTTTTTCCTGAGTAAATACAACCCTGTTGGAGGCATGAATCATACCCAGCATCGCTGGGCGACATGATTCATCAGACCTGTGTCATTTTGTCCTGAAAGTCCACGGTCTCTAAAACCAAATGGGTCACATTTAGAGACATTTTAAATAGCAAACAACATTTACAAAACAAAATTAAGGGTTAAAGGTCACTGCGAGAAGACATTTATTCCTTTTTGCTCCTGTGCCATTATGTCTGCTTTTTTTTTTTCTTCTAATACTACAAACATGTTTTCACCCACTCTCTTTCATTTGCAGAGAAACGTGTTTGCAGCCACTCTCTTTAATTTACATAAAACATGAAATAGTTCCCCTCTCGCTGGTGTGGTGATTACAGCATCCTGACTGAATCCTTTCCAGTGGTTCAGTGTTTACTCTCCATCGCCTACAGACTTTCAGCGTGTGGCGCAGGGACACCGATAGATGGAGCTGTGGGTTTGAGGAGGAATGAAAGAAGAGGAGTAGGAAGAGGTGGGGAAGGAGGAGAGGAGTAGGAGGAGGAGGAGGAGGAGGAGGAGGATGGGGAGGGGGGTGACTTTTCCAACACTTGAAGTTGAGACAGAAGTGTTGGAAAAGCTACTGTTTCTAAATCTACGGGGCAACTCATTAGCGGTACTGTACCCACTGATGTCCCTGCGTACGTAACCGTGTGTGTTTACATTTGCTGGAGTGAAATGGAGGCTTTTGTGCTACACAGACTATCACTGCGTGTCCCCGAAGACTGTGTCGCCATTAAGTTAATGATGGCTTCTTGATGATTCAGGGGGAAAATAAGTGTTTTTCTTAGGTAGTGGTCACTTTACTTAAAGGGATGGGGAGACGTCTCATGAAACACACTCTTGGGACCACTATGTTTATATGTTTGTGTGTCTGTGAGGATGTTTGTGTGCTGATTTGCAGCACGTGTTGCCGTGCATGCTCGTGCACACACTGTGTGTGCGTGCGTGTGTGTGTGTGTGCTTGTGTGTGTGTGTGCGCATGTGTGTGTGTCTGTCAGGTTTCCTGCTGCGCGGTGCGGCTGGGAGCCCTAGCGAGGGTAAAATTCCATTCTCTCGGCGGAGCAGCATTCTGCATGAGCCAATTCCCAGGAGACACTGCTCTGCATGTCCTCCAGACAGCCAAGCTGAGGCACAGGCTCAGGCTCGCTTATTAACTGACCTGAGGGGGGGCGGTGGTGGTGGTGGTGGTGGTGGTGGAGGGGAGAGGAGGGGGCTCCGCTTTCTTCCAGGAGCAAGGTGGCTTTCTACTGTTTCCATAGCAAATTTCCCTGACAACGTGCACCTTTGCACTGGCGAAGTGTCAAGTCCTGCTGTGCCATGATGGCGAGGCCTCCCCCGCTCCAAGTCAACCTGCACCCACATCTCAGTACTGTCAGTTTGAAGGTCTGTTTTCACGTCTAAGGTGGAGAGAAAAGATAACAACCTATAAAAGGAAAAAACGGCTTTATAAGTCAGCAGAAGGAAAAGGGAGAACAACAGAAAGCTAAACAAGAGTGTTTTTACTCCACGAGTGTCCGGAATCTAATGCCCGGACTGTGGCTTGCCATGGCCTCTTATCTTGAATACACTTTTAGCATTTTTCATCTTTGACGTCAGCATTATCAAGATTACTTCCCGCTCAGTCGGGCGTCCTGCGGAGAGCTTAACTTCTCCTTCCAATTTTGATTTTTCATCTAGCTGGCTGGCCCGGAACGATAGACCTTTTCAAACGCTTGGCCGAAGACTTCGGTTTTGGCACATGGATTTCAGCGTCGGGGACTCTCTGTTCACATATTGATGTGATCATATCAAATTAAGCCCATCCTCTTGTGATAATAACAAGCCATTGGAGGATCAAGAGCACCTAACAGGAGCAGGAGCCACAGGGCACAGCTCACCCTCTCCTGATCCCCTATCACTCACCTTTCACGTAACTGCCGCTTCAGCTGAAGGACTGGGACAGGTCATCCGTGAAATGTTCCGGTGTGAGATTAATTCAGCTCGTGTTTCCTTTCATCCGAATTGGAACTTTCCATTACTTAACTTGCTGGTTTTCATAGCATTCAGTACTGAATTCTGGTGCTATGTGTACAACCGTCCCTTTTTTCTGCTCAAACACAAAAAAAACCTTAGCAGTCGCCCGCAATTGTTTGAACATTTTAATTGTTTGTCCGCAATTGTTGTAAATTTAATGTTGTAAGCGTTTTTTCTGCGTTTATGGGCAGAAGAAATGAAAAGCAAGTAATTGGCACGCGAAATATTAACCCATGACATGGGGCTTTCTGTTACATCTCATGTGGAAAGTGGAGTCAGCTCCATAAGTCCCCATGTTCAAAAATGTCCAACTTAGCCGCAGAAATAAACATGTTACAGCTGGTACAAAATAAACAGTGTTGGGTCTTATAGCTTAAATTTCCCCGTTCATGACAACTGTTAACTGCGTGTGCATTTATTATCAATCACGCTGTCACATTATATTAAGGCTTAACTTATGCAGAATTATGATCCATTTCTTTGTCCAATTTTAGATTAGGCAAAAGGCGGCACAGCCACATTGGCGTCGGCCACAGCCACAGATTTTGAGCTTTATAGGGGACGTCAACATAGTCAGTCTATTTCTTTATACTGTCAGCACTCACCAGTTGTTTGTAGCAGTTTTGGTTGATACCATTTGTTACCACAGATTTTGCTGCGAACGAAAGACATTTAACAAAAGTGATAATAATAAAAATGGTCAAATATTCCTTAAGCATATGAAGACACCAAGACTTTGTCATTTATGTCAAAAGCTTGTGCCCTTGGCGATTTCTCAATATTGTATTTTTGTGAAGATTGGTATGGGGGAAGAATTTCTCTTGAGAATTTCTTATTGCCTCATAACCCCCTAAAAACCTCTGAATCCTCTCATCTCTGAATACAATAGTGTCTCTAGTTGGGTTTATTGTTTTTGTTGGACTTTGCATTATCCTATAGGTTACAGTGGTCATTTTCTATTTATATACTATACCATTTTGTTACAGTTTGAAAAAAAAAATCACTACAATAGGGTTTACTAACTAGTGTGACTACTATGGGGAATTAACATATTACCATATTGAATACATTGGGTTCATTGAAAAATTCACAGTCATGACCCAAGGTATGCAATTTAATGTAGTTTGGGGAAATAAGTCTGCAGAACTATTCCTAATCATTATGAGCGGTTTATAGTTACTCCCCTGTTTAAAGAATTCAGAGCTGTCCCCCATGGCACCCCAAAAATAGGAATATGGTGGTAGCTAAAACGTAGCTAGGCCTAGTGTTACCCACGACACAAAAACCGAAAAAGAAAGCATGGGGTACCATTGACCTGCCACAGAAGGCACTGTCATGCGTGTGGTGAAGAGTGGAGTTAACATACAGTCCAGCCAGAATGTGACCTACTAGTAAAATCTTAGTCTTTATTCTTAGGCCTTAATTAGAGTGCTATTTTTACATCATGTCGAGAAATTAAAGGGTTTTTTAGTTTTGTCTCACAGGTAAAAGTGACTTTTCCTGTCATTGTGACTCCCCATGAACAAACTACTTGCATTATAGGAAATGTAGCGGTTTGAAGGATTTAACCCCTGGCAAGTGCTAGGAATCACGCTTGTCTCAGCCCCTGATGAATCACGTTCACCATCTATCTTTAATCCATCTCCTTTGAGGCCTCACTAAGTGTACTGAAGGTGTAATAGTAAATCATTGTCAGTAGCCCTTTAAAAACACTTAACTCTGTAATATATGCCTTGTTTGCATGAACATAATTAAAAAGCTTCCAGGTCCATCAAAATATCTATAGCAGGGATGGTTCACATTTGACAGACGGCCGGTATGGACAGGGATATTAGCTCCATCTTTAATCCCTATCCAAGCCATTTGTGGAGGGTTACAAGGTCAGAGCTCTTAAGATCCGGACAGATATTCCTGCTTTTCTACCCATGAAGAAGTGCTAGAAGAAAGAGATAAGAATAAGTTGAAATAATGTGAGTGAAGAAGTCATAGAACGCATAGTATATATATATATCTCATATATATTATTTATATATATATATAGATCACATCATCTTGGATTGAGTGGTAGAGCAAGTGTCTCGGGCGATGATGGGATATTGATCAGAGGGGAGACGAGATGATAAAAACCACCGAGAGCAGTTAGCAGTTTTATAAAACTTCTGGGCTTCTGAGGTGCACACTGGGAAAGCCCTCGTTGTCGTGACAGCAAATGTCAGGAACTGTTAGTCGCGTTTTCTCCGATGAGAATCCAGTGGTAACATTTCCTCAAAATAAGTCCTTTTTAAATGTTGTGCTTTCCCACTGTTACAGTTTATCTGTGAAGAGAAAACTTTGCAGCAATTTTCTGTGGCTACATGGAATAGAAAGTCACTCCTCAATGTTATAAACATTTATTTGTATATATTTTTGTAAAAAAGTAGCCTGCATGCTACTACTGAACCCCCCCCTCTGGTTAAAGAGGAGTTGAAGTTGCAACCGGTTTGTGAACCAAAACAATCTGCGCTAAAAAGGGGCTTTATTTTAAATTCCCCATTGAACAGAAGCCGTGCTGTTTGGCTTCCTCAGGTTTATGCATTTCCTGTAAAAATATTCAAGATAGGGAGGAGACCTGAACCTCTGAAATCAGTGGGTGGCCCAGTTCTGGCATAGTGGATCCAGTACGCCTTAACCGAGGTGGTTGTTTTCGGCTGGGTTAGGCTCCTTGGCATACTTGGGCACAATTCGGTTCGCTACACGGGCTCTACTGCTGACCGACCTTAGGTACAGTTAGTAGTTCTTTACTTCGTATCTTTCTATCAAGGAAGTCAGTTAAATCACCTCAAGTTGTGTAATGTTATTCTCAAAGGCTGTCCTTGAACCTGGTCTGGTCCAGCTCACTGAGCCCGGTTCTGTTGTAGTGTTAAAGCCCGTTTCAGGGTGATGGTTGTGCTGTCATTTAATGTGTGTGTGGGTGTGTGTGTGTGATGGGTACGTAAATGTGAGGGAAACATCGAAAGCTGATTGACCATCCCTCAGTTGTCACTAGGTCTGTACATTTCCTTGGGGGACAACTGGAGTTCACTGTGTAGCTGGGGGGTATGATTCAGTACAGAGCAGTGCATGGAAATATACCAGCGACCCTGCTAGGGAAGTGACAGATGGTTCATCCAGTCATCCTGCCAAGTTACTTTTTGAACGTTCCTTCCCTTTTCCATACGATGACTTCCGCAATTGGTTCTGTGTAACCCCACAGACCATGTTGTGTAACAGACCATCTGCTTGCAGTCAGGTGGTAATATCCGCATAATTGGTTGAAAGTCCATGGCTGCCGGTCAGCATGCTTGCTATTTTTTGCTAAGCTTTAAGATTTAACTTGAAGAAACAAAAATAAACAGAGGGATTAGGGCTCGCATGTTTCCCAGCGTTAGTTTAAAAACATTTTTAACTTGCGGTGTGTGATGCTGTGGTGTGTGTGTGTGTGTGTGTGTGTGTTGTTTGTGTGTGTGTGTGTGTGGTGGTGGTGTGCATACAGGGGCTTCAACTGTTCATCAAAGCTAAACCATGGAACTCTGCATCATTGGCCAGTGATTTTGATACAGGCTGACCACCCAGCCTCGCTTGTTGTGATATATCAGTTCTAACAGTTATATCTGTAGTCTGCAGGCTGCGGATATAGACCCGACTTAGAAAGGTTACAATTTAAGTGTCAGGTGACTTTCCCACTACTTAGAGTTGCTTCTTCAAAACACAATTCTATTAAGATAAGATAAGATAGACTTTACTGATTTAAAAGCATTTGAGCTTGTACACAGCCCCTGAGTGGGACTCATGCAGGCTCCGTGACAAGCGGTTTCCAGAGGATTATCATTAAGGAAGAATCCATCAAAGTGAAGCCTGGAGGTCTGTGTTAACATTTGACACAATATAAAAATTGCAAGGATATATTCACACGCATAAATATGAATATAAATAAATAAATGAATAAGTGCAATGCGCATTCTAAAATACCAAATTATATATATATTATAAAGAGTTGTACGGCTAGACATGCCTGTATGGAAGTTCCATGTGAGAATAAACTTTGCTATGATTTGGCACTAGTATAAATAACATTTAATTGAATTTTAGCTATCCAATGAAAAGGCCCCGCGTATATCTAACTTTTTTTGATCACTCTGACTTGGTTCAGGTAGCTCAAAGGGACCACGTCGTATGCCCTCACTCGAACCGTTATTCTTATCAATCCTTTCTATGTTTCCTACATAAGCATGCTGGAACAAAACATCTTTCATTGGTCAATAAGATTTCTTAAATGCAACCGTAGAGTGAAGAGACATAAGCACCACTTTTTATATGAAAAAACTCTAAATAAGAAGTGGAGAGTTTTTTATAAATATGCATAGATATACTGTAATGTAACACGCTGAAAATGAGAAATTTGTGTAAGTTTACTTTGACTCTTATTGCTTGACTATATTCCTTTTTTTAAATATTAGCGCCCTAAAAGTTGAATAATATTTATGATCAAGTACAGTTCAAGCAGAAAAAGGAAGACCGAGGGTCCTCCATGTGAATGAAACCATGCAGGTATCTCCTGTCAGAGTAATTACAGCCAAAGTGGGCACTCTTCCTGCAGTGCCTTGGCTGGCCCAATACATGATTTATAAACATGCAAGACCCACCTGGCCCCTGTGATTACTTGTACAGAGTGAGAGGAGAAAAAAAAAAGGACGCGTGGAGATTTAGAGAAGCACACCTCTCCAGCTTTTCCCTCTGTGTTTTTTTTTTATTGCCAAATGGACGTAGAGCTGGAGCATGTTTAAGCTCTTGGACTTGACAGGGGGGCGGGATAACAGGAGCTGCACTCATGCCTGTAGGGGAAGGCTGTTTTTGTACTTGCATGGGCTTTCTGCAATGATGGAGTAAGTAGAAGTGGGCTTCTGTTGGCGTTTAAAGACACCAGATCAGCTGTCCTTTAGACCATACACCCAGTTTTGTAGCAGAGAAGTGGGTTTTTTTCTCTCTCTTCCTCTCCTCCAATCACCCTCGTCTCTAGATAGAAGTTGATTAAACATAGCCTCCATTCATTCTCCACAGGAGGGTTTTCTCTAACGACCAGGGCCCCATTTTCGCCCGGAGAATTATAAAGCACTCCTCTGTGTCTTGTTCTGGAGGATCTACAATTGGCAAGTGGATTTCAACAAAGCACTTTTGTTTTTTAACTTTCTATCATCTATATTCGGATTTACTTGCTTTGCAGCATCTAGCGCATTATGGCTACCAAATTGAAACCGCACCTCTTTCTCCGTGACGGAAAGCTTGAAGTTAATGAATAAAGAGGTTTATTGTTCATTTTGTCTGCTATGATGGAATATTCAGGTTAAATTGCCTCCCCCACATAGTTGACGAGAATAGTTATTGTATTAAGAGCGTTCACTTGAAATGAACTCCCTCTTTATGATGAAATTGCCCAATCTGGTATGTGATTTGGAGAAAACATGCTGTTTCATAGGGACAATTGACAGAGCTGCTGCTGTTTTAGGTGGGAAATATAACACATTAATCTCAGGGTTTTGTCCTAATGTTTGTGTCCAAGCAATCTAAAGAAAACAAAGCCCGCTCTGACAATCTTATGTCTACTATTGTCATATGTACTCCAGTGTCTAAAGTTTGTTTCCCTTTATTTTGAATTGGAATGCAAAGTTAGCTCTAAATGTCCGGCCTGACACAGGAGTTCACATAAGCAGATTGGTCATGTTTCCGAGGGAGATTTCCTTGGCCTTGTGGGGCTTTCCTGGCCATCCTGTCAGGGACAACACATTAGACTTTTTTTAGCCAATCTACTGTTAAGTGACACCAGTCACTTCTCAATTTTAGTTTGTTGGTGGGAGGGTTTGTTGAAACATTGCACTGTCCAGGGCCAGCTGGAGCACGTCAGACCGAGCTCTCTGGAAGCAGCACTGGGCTGTGAAGCATTTTTGGCATATAGGCGTGGCGGCTGAAAATTCAGACTTCCCTTGATAACCATGGGCCACAAAACAACCCCTCGCCCGTCGCTTACACATTCATTACAAAAGGAAACTTACTTTCCATTAGGTTGTTACCATTAGTCTCACTAGCGCATCCACTTAGACTGCACACTATTTCTATCTTTTGATATGTCAGTGTCGTGGGGGCGAGTTCAGTTCTTTTTAGCGAGCCCGATATTTTGCTCAGATCGCAAGAAGAAGATCCAAGAAGACGCCTCAGCTCAATGAAACTCTCTTTTGACCTAACAAACTTATACCTTTTATAATTCAGCCAAATTTAGTGCTTTTTTGACTGATGATTATATGTGGTACCATATTGCACTTAATTATTCACTACATCCTTTGTATTGAAGTATTCAAATGTACAAATTACATTTTGGAATATCACATAAATTGCTGTAGCCAACTGTTGTTTTCATTTCCATTTACAGACAATGGTTCTGTGAACCACCAAAAAACCTTCTTCCTCTCTCTGCCTCCTCTCCCTCCTGTTCAGTGTACCTGTTCTATGAGTCCTTGCCTGTGCTGGACCCCGCCCCCCTCCCTACTTGGTGGATGATCCTTGTCTAGTCCTCACGTGTATTGGTTGCACAGCCACACACTTGACATAGTTCCCTGCATATCATTGGAGCACCTGTAGGTGCATTCATTTAATACTTACTTACAATACCTACTTATCATTGCTCCATAAAATACAACATAAAAACCGCTCACAGACAGGAGCTGGCTCCCATCGTTAACTTAACGGAGCCGGCTCTTTGAACCGGTCTCGTTTACAACCACACAATCACTAGTGTTGTGAGAAACGGGAGTCGCGAATCACTCTGGTCCCCCATGTAAAGTCCAACTTGATGTTAACCGTTTTTATCACATAGTTCTGCATTATATGTCTCTGTCTTTGTCCACGCATCAGGCTATTCCACTCCTAACACACTCACTGGGACTGCTTGGCTTAGGCTCATTAGCACTAGTTCGTTTACAATGCATTTGCAGTAGGGGTTGTAAACACACTGCTCTGTGGCTATTGTAAACCTCAATCCAGGATGTCATTTACAGATATTGATTGATGGTTCTAAGCTATCCACTCTGACATGAAAAATGTAAAACTGAGGAAGGAATTATATCAACTCTAGTGTCGATGAGGAAGGCCGGTGACTTGGTTGATGGATTACATACATACAACACATTGGACCCCAGACAAATGCTGTCTGGTTGTACAACGTTCGTCAAAGTAGTAGTTGAGATTGCAAACCATTGTTGTCTTGCCAGTCTCTGTGTGGGGGCCTTCATGAATGATGAAATGTCCAAGGGACCCACAGTGTTGGTTGGACTTCTACTTCGATGCACTCCACGAGGAGGAAAAAGAGACAAGTGTTGTGTCCACTGCTTGCGTTCAATTCAAAGCGCCCGTCGCCGTGTTTAGGATTTGCACTATTATCAGGGATCATTGTTTTCATCTTGGCAAGATTTGCACAGACGGCTCTAACACGCATGTTCTATGGGCCTACAAACACTTGAAACCCCTTGACAGAACTTAAGAAAATGAGTTTCTTTGTGCAACTTTAATTGGAGAAAAAAAGAGCAAGAGTACCATCACCAAACACAGTGTCCATCCTTAATATATCAATGGTCCTGAATTGCTCGCGTCAACGAAGTCTTTCATTTTCCAGGGAACCACATTTGGTTTCCTGGCATTCAGACGGCAGAGATTAAATCTGGTTGATCTGGGCGTACGAGATGTTGAAACCTGGGCCCTGACAAACAGCCACTTGAGTATTTTTGTTTTAAGTTTACCGACTGGGGTGGGTTGGATGGCCTTTTTGGTGTTCCTTCGCCCCCCCCCCCCCACTGTTTTTTTTTCCTGTTTGTTTTTTGGTTCCACTCTTTTGTCTTTTTCTTTTTTTGTTTTTTGTTTTTGTCTTTTTTTTCTGGTTTTCCTTTCTTTCTTTCTTTCCTTCTTTTTTCCTTTTTTTTTTTTTTTTTTTGTGCTGGGTGTGGTGGTGGTGGTTTTTTGTGGGTGTTGTTGGTGGTTTGGTGTGGGT
>NC_040017.1:4518370-4619502 GCF_000972845.2 Larimichthys crocea
TCCGTCACCAACCTTGAAGCACTGGATGTGGAAGTAGAGACTGAGAGTCTCTATGATCATGGCCGCCCCCTTCCCTAACGGCTGCCCACAGCTGGAGCACAGCTTCTTCCCACTGACAGACCTACAGGACAGAGAAACACATAGAGAACCTGTGATACATTTCTGTTAGACCAGTTATCTTCTGCATTTCCTCTACCCTTCCAGTGGACTATAGAGTGTGGTAAAGTATTTTACATTCTTTTTTTTCAAAGTTTCTTTGTCTTTGCTGTTTTTTGTCTGTTGATCTTTGTGTTCATGCCAATCACTTGTTCTCTGCACAGCTGATATAATCGTGCATTTTCTTTCCCATCACTGATATTCTACCTGTCTTTCTGTTGTATTTTAATGACCTAAAACTGCACACAGCCAGTGCAGAAATTCTGGAGAACTCGCGGTAATGTTCCGAGTGTACATTTGACTGTAAAATAAAGGAATAGAGGAATGAAAAACTCTGTTTCCATGTGAGTTGTACTAAAATCCACACTGCATTCAAGGGTTCTTGCTGCAGTGGTACATGTCATGAGATGGGTGGAGAAATGTAGGCAGCAAAGCAGAAAATGACAATGCAGAAATGAACTGCTCCACCTCCCTCCCTCCCTCCCTCCCTCCACGTGAGCTGTTTGTGATGCAGTACCTGTTGGGTGCTGGAGGCACTGTGTCTCGAGGCGGTGGTGGACATGCTGCGGGGAGTTTTGATGAGCTGCGGCTCATGTTATTATCAATGGGACCAATCCTAGAAATGGACAGCAACATGCAATATGATGATGACGACTCACAGATACAGCGACCCTATTGGCTGCCGGAAACAGACATGAACCAATCCAAGCCAGAACAAACAGAACGACGGAAATCTACTCAGTAATGTTTGGACCCAACCCAGGCTTCCTTTATTCTTTAACATGCTGTGTTATGTGTTACTATCTGATTGTAATAAACAAGTTTCTTGTCATTGTTTCTTATTTGTGGTGAAAGACTGAGGGGGGGAAATACAGGTACGAGGTGCCACCTGCTGGTCAAACAGGTGAACTGATGGTGCTACTAAAAGACTCAGAGACACAGAGCCCTGTTGGTGTTTTAGAATATGTTTTTACAGCCGTGATGAAATGTGAATATACTCGAGCACCAGCCTTGATATGGAGAAGAATTTTATCAGACAAGTAACATGAGATAATGAAACAAATTCTAAACGTTAAGTATCGAAACGAAAGGAATGAAAATATCTCTTTAATCACACTGGAACTTGTTATTTGTCACTTGTCACTTATTCCCTGTTGTGATCATAAATCCATACTGGCCCTGTAACCTGTGCTTAGTTGAGTCTTATACCCACACTGTTATTAAGTACATCTTCTTCTTTATGACTGCAACATTATGAAACTGACTACACTCTGGCAGAACCTGGACTGACGGCCTCTCTTGCACACACTCACACACCTCCTGTCTCCTGCAGGCCGACTGGGCTTGTTGCTGTCTGCTGTGGGTTCGTGTTGTTTCTTCACTGGGGTGGAAGTCTTGGTCGGCATCGGGGGAAGTTTTTGGCCGTTTTGCAGGCTGTGGCCGAGCGTCTCTGCCTGACTGCTGCTCTGACTCACCAGGCTGAGGATTAAAAAACACGTTGAGATTAATTCTGGTTGCTATGATACCTACACTAAGGCCACTGTTGCTCAGAATGTCAGCTAAAATGTCTAAACTACAACCACTTGAAGATATTTCACAAACCTTCTGCCTGTTTTCATGCTGTCGTCAGCGGTGCTGATGTCACTTGTCCTGTCGTTTTCTCTCCGTTTCCATTCGACGCTCTCTGTGCTCCCCCTCTGTGGCGCCCAATCACAAGCAGGGAACAGTTAGCTGACTGACCAATCCAAAACAACACACTGTGCTAACTCAAGTAATTCTAACCAATTGTCACCCAGAGTCCCCTCCCAAATTGCTACAAATTTATTGCATACGTCTACTTGGCTATCTAATAATCAATCAGTCATTCACCGACTGCCTCTCCAGCAGTTCCTGTTTGCGTTCCCAGTCGGCCAGCGAACGGACGATTGTGTCCTGGGGCTCCAAGGTGGAGGAGAGTTCTCCTCGGCTGGGGGAGGGCAGGGCTGAGGAGCGGGGAGTCAGAGGCGTCACCGTTTCCTCCAGTATCCTACGCTCCTGTTGTGATGGGAGAGTTATCAACACTTAAGTACGCACAAAGCAAAGACACTTTTCTTTTTCGATTTGGAAAAGCACAGCTCACACATATTACACATTTAACCGGGGCCCTCACGCACAGCACTGAGTCCACAATTCTCCTAATTTCAGATGTTCTGAGTGCAAGTTATATCAAAGAATACACATCACAGGTGCAACGTGTGCTCTTGAGCATGAACGTTCACACACCTCCTCGTGGTACTTCCTCTCCTCCTCGGCCACTTCCCTCTGCGCCTTCTCCCACTCCTCCTTCAGCTTCTCCTGCTCGCGCCGGTACTTCTCCTGTTACCATGGCAACAGACACATGAACTACAGCACAGAGCACTCAGTGAAGAGGAAGACTAAATTGTCTGCAGGTGGGAATTTTGGTAAAGAAAGCAGGGATGATGTGCAGACATATCTGGCATCATTTGAGAGTTTTTTTCAAAACGCTTTAACTGATGATTAAACCGTCTCCTAGTGCGTCTCGCTTCATTTATTCCAAGATGGGAGTGAGACCTGTAAATCCTGCTGTGATTATAAAAACACTCCATACAGTTTTCATGTGAGACGCCCCTCAGTATGTGCTTTAAACGTAAGCCTTGACTTAGAGGCATAAATAAATGCAAAGGTAGCTTGCTATAGCTCTGTTATATCTGTGTTGTTAGGTACAAAAAGCAAACAGAAAAGTCCAGAAGCAGGCAGACAAACAAAGACAGACAAAAGAAGAGCATGCTGAGCCTGTGGAGCACAGGGTTCCTACACAATCTTCACTTCAAAAGCTGCCTTAAATTGAATTTTTCTTAATGTACACTACAGTAATAATAACTGGGCAACATGACCACAAAGAAATGACGCCCCTCTGACACCTAAGATTATGCCAGACTAGCACAGACATCATACTAGTATGCTGACTATTTTTTTCACTCTCTTCAGACTTGTGTAGGAACCCTAAAGAAGGCCAAAATCAAACAAGATTTAGAGAGAAAGCAATTTAAGCAAGACAGATGACAGAACAAGATCGAGGCACAGACACAACGCAGACTCAACCAGGGAGGTAACAAGCACATTGATGCACCAGACATCCATCCGTTTCAGCGCATCTCATCTCAAACAGTCCTGCGACATCCAGAAAAGCAGAGGAATTTGTTCTTATCACTGATGTTTTTGGGGTTTACTGTGTAGATCAGTAAAATATGGATAGACCAATGAATCCTTTCAGTATTTAAAAATACGTGGACCTGAGATGCACCTGATTGGTCGAGGAGAGAGAGGGTGATTTGGGCGGCAGCAACAGCAGCAACTTCGGACAAAGTCCTTCTCTCTGTGTGTGTGCGTATGAGATGGAGACAGTGAGCAGATAAAAACCAAAGATGAGGTTCTTTTGCCGCACAAAATCGCCCTCTAGTGGTCAAAGTGTGCATAAGAGTAGTCGGGGGGTGTGCCTTTGTTGGGAGGATATGCTCGATATAAAACAAACATGAAGGCAAGCTTTGCGAGTAGCAGTGAAATGTGGTTAATCCATCCCATTCTGAGCTGAGCACAAACTGTCACACAGCAGCTTATAAGGTTTGGCAAACAGCAAAGTATCCAATTTGTGGATAAACATTTGTACATTTTACAGTCAATTAGGTTACACAGAACCTTTATTGTGTTATTTTAAGCAAATTATTGACATTACACCATTTGAAAATCTAATAAGGTCGTGAAATCTAGAGATTGTAACAATAACCTAGAGGTCTAAAAAGGTTTTAAAGACAGAAGGCCAGATATCAGTTTATCCACAAATCACCCACTCAGTACTTACTGGGATATAATGCTGTAGCTTATGCATTCATTTAAGCGTCGCTTATTTGTTAACAAGTCATCCCAAAATGTGCCTGTCATGCTAAATGCACCATAAACAATTTATTTTTGAATCTAAAGCATCTTCCACCCGAATTCAATCATGTAGGCTCTGCTAGTGACTTTCTGTGCTCATAGTGATGACTGTAAATTTAAGACCAATTACGGGACTGGGATTTTAATTATAGTCTATAACAGAGAGCCTCTGCTGTATTATGTATTTTCCTTTGTATTCATTAAGCTATATGATTATGCACTACTGCATTCTCTAGAAAAAAAATGTTTTCTTGAGTTTGAGTTTGCCACACTTACTTGTCCTCATGAGAGGTGCAGCTTCTAACTGAGAAAGATAAATTATATGTTATACCTACAATTATCTTGCAAATGGACTAATACATGAAGACCCCAGGGTTAAAGGATCTTTTACCCCACGGGCTTCAGTTTACCTCAACCTGCTATTTCTTTTCCTATGAGCGTTTGTACACCTAATACCTAATCCTCACAGTGCTGATACCTTGATACATCACCCAATAAGCTCCATGAGGAAGTGCACCACTAACCCTGCAGACTCATGCGCCATGCTTTACCCTTTGAGGTATATAGTGTACCTGCAGCATGCGCTCCTGCTCTTGCTGCCACCTTTCCTGACGCTTTCGCTCCTCATCCGGGTCCCAAGACCAGCGGTCACCCCGCCTGGCCTGGGGCAACCCCGGGACTGACACCTGATAGACCCCAACACACACACACGCACACACACAAATACACACGGCACAGAAATATTCATGCACACATTCACACCCACAAACCAACCATCATTTTCACATGAACACACACACTCGTACCCAACCATGAAGCCGATGAGAGACCAATTGATATGGCCCCAACCCACACACACACACACACACACACACACACACACACACACACAGATCAACACCAGTGTGCACACACATCCACCACAGGAAAAGAAGAAGGGAAGGGAGGAGACAGAAATAGTTGGTCTACCACAACAGCACTACTCCAATGCTAGCCAAAGGACTCCTACTAAGGAGAGAGAAGACAGAGAAAGAGACAGATGAGCTTAAAGGAAAACAAAAGCAGTCTCGGCCGTTTCTACAGCATCCTCATCTGGCATGCTACATGAACAGCTCTGTGTGTCCTATGACGTGTAACGGAGACTTGCAGTGCAATGTTGTAAGTTCACCAAACTGCACTGACAACTAAAGCCTGATCTAAGAAAACTCTGATGACATTTTGCATACAAAACACTTCATAAAATCATCCTGGTTTCTAAACGTATACAATGAAAGGTGTTGAGTGTTAAACACTGCTAATGATGCAGCCAGTTTTCTTGGTTTACGTCATGTTTCCATTTAGATTTTTTCCATAATCTTACCTGCAGACTTTGGTAATAACTTTTTCATTTTTTCTGAATTTTCATTATGTTTTCAGCATTTGACTTGTTTTGTCTTTGTGTACATGCGACATGTTCAACTAAAACATCGTAACCCAGGAGATGCCAAGCCAGATGAGAAGCAGTATAATGAGTCAGAGTCACTATAAAATAATATGTTGTCAAATGATGCTTTTCTACTCACGTTTCCACGGAAATCCTTCTCTGTGTCCTCTGCAGAGGAAGTGTGAGAGGAAACATGAGTTAAAATACAATTTAAACAAATACTTTTGATAGAGGGGATCAAATAAAAGCCCTTTGATTGGGCAAATATTTAGGAGAATGACAACACACCAAGTGTTGGTGCAACTGCCTAAGAAGTAAAGATGCTGATGAAAGAAAACAAAGACCAGCGACAGGAAACCGATCCACCAAGAGCAACACACTGCAAGGTCCTTCAACTGTTATTCTGACTTGTTTTGATGTTTTCAGCTGCACGACCTCGATTACAAAAGTAAAATAAATTCAGCCCAGAGGACATGACCTCCATAATTTCCAAAAACAATTGTAATTGAAATGTGGACTGGTCAGACAACAGCACACAGTCAGTCCTTCTGAGATGAGTTAGGGCCCAGAGAAGTCTGCAGAGTTTCGGGATCTTGTTGATATATGTCTTTCTCTATGCATGGTAGAGTCTTAGCTTGCATTTAAAAAAGCGTGTCCTCCAGGCCATGTAGTAATGCTCTTTATACAATCATGGTGGTTTTCAATGCAGTGCCGCCTGAGGGGTTAAAGGTCACTGAAATTTAATGTTGTTGATTGTTTTTTCTCTAAATCCTTTGATGACATTATGGATTGTAAGATGATTAAATCCATAAATTGTGTATTGTGTTAAGAAATGTGTTTGAGCTCTAAGCTTCTTGTCTTTGTACTGTATACAATTGAATATCGGTTGAAAAGGCTTCCCAAATATATTGGAATCGGGGTTGCAGTTTGAAACTTAAAAAAAACAAAAAAACACTCTTGGTTAGAGTAAACCAGATGTTCCAGATGTTGAGACTTCGTGTCGTAGCTTTTGGTGGAAAAGATAGCGATGAAAAGCACACTGAGGCAAACATAAAACTGATCACTTTCTAACGTTAAGTAGGTCACCCATGATAATCTTCATAAAGTTTCATAGGTGACCTACTGCACATCATTGGATGTTTTAGAAAGACCCTTGACCTTGCGTTCTCACATGATGATACTACTATGAATCAAACAATGACAAACATCATCGCTGATGAGTTAGAACTGGTGCAGCTCTGCTTTGGTTTCATTGTACATCACTGCAGTACAAATGAGGAACACATTTAAAACAGAGAGCACGTCACTGGTCACCCACAACACTCTGGAAATGAGTTTAAAATAAGACATGGGACTGAAGAGCTGTTGTCTAGCCCTTGAAGAAACGGCAGGGAAACCCTGTGCATTCAGCACCTGGGGACGGAAACATGAGCTCCACCGATTAATGAAGGGGTTTACCTGGCGGAGCGAAGAAGTCCCAGCGTAACTTAGGGTTGCTGGTTGCCAGCGGAGACCTGATACTGTTTGCAAACTCTATAGCGAAATAAAAAAACATGTGGGTGGAGGGAAAGGAGGGAGTAAGGGGAGGAAGGGAGGGAGAGGAGCGATAAGGGATAGAGAGATGTCAAAACCAGGAGTTGGTATGGACATCCAGAGAACTGGGGAAGCCTTTTATAATTCTGCTCCTGTGATATCGAAATGAAATTGAACTAGAAAAACAAACTTTAGTCTTTAAAGAGGTTTAAATCCAGATTTAGTAACAATTCAACATGTTTTCTACTCCACTAGAATTTCATTTTAACTTGAGGGCCAAAGTGTCAGAATAAAGGCAGAAAAGGAAACAACAACAAAGCAGTGTGTCTATCACACTATCTCAACATGTTTTTGTTTGTCTGATTATCTTGTGGAACTTGTCTACATTGGGGGGGAAAAAGGAAAAAGGTTTTTTAGCGTAACAGCCAATTAGAGCTGAACAGATAAGAAATGTGAAGCAGGAGTTTGAGCAGGTTGTCAAAATAATTGTAAAAAAGGGTCACATTATTGAACGCCCCTTAAACTTTGATTCAAACATCTTGCTGTACAACAAAACGGAAACTAGTGTCATGCTGAAAAAAGGGGAAAAAGCCAGCAAGGAGGATATGCTCATCAGAAAACAAAGAGATGTATGGAAAAGAAGCTGCCAGCTTGGTATTGGGATGTGACGAGTTCACTGACCTGCCGTCATTTCCATCGGTGGGTGATGTCCAAATGTTACTGGTGTGGCTAAGCTTGGCGCATTCTCTTTTTCCTGTGAAGGCTCCTGGGAACTGGGAACACTTGCCTGCGGAGACATTCATAGATAATTACTTGGATGGCTGGGTAACCATTTCTTTGGATATATTTGGTGAAAAAAAAAAAAGTAGAAGTTTACAGGAGTTTGGGTAGTTGCCCCACCTGTAAAGTTACTGGCTGACTTTGCTGTGCATTGACCTCTGACTGGACAAGGTTGGAGATCTGTTCACTTTCAGTTTCTTCTTGTTTGGCTTCTAAAAAAAAACACACAGACAAAAATCAGAAAAACCAAAGTAACCATATTCCTCAGAATTCTTTCTGAGGTCAAAATAAAAAAAGCCCATGAGCTGTATGATACAAGTCTATGAGTAACCACAAGGGGGCAGTATAGCAGCATGCTGCTCAGACCTTCAGGTGATGTTTGTTGAGCTGCAGCATTTGGTTTCTCCTCCTCTGGAGCAGCTACTGACTGGCTTCCAGATTTCCCAAAGCTTTCTTCTGGCTTCTGCAGCTCCTACAAGGGTCACAGATGGTTTCCATGTTTAATAGTGAACTAAACAAGCCTGAGAATGAGAGGTCTGTGTAGTTTATGGAGTAAGAGTCAGGAGTCAAATTCCAATAATAAGATAAACTTGCCAAAAAGCTTTGCACGGTGGTAAAATGCAAAGAGCACAGTACAGCACTAGTTTTACACATACAGTATGTAAACTAACTGCTATAAGAGGAGGAAGGGAATGTAAAGCAAATGCACACCAAGAGGTTTAAAACACTGTGCTCTCAAAAAACAGATTTTTCCAGAGATGTTTATCCGGGGAAAGTTTGTGCTAATAAACCTACACTAGATCCAGCCAATCTTTTCATCATGGGCTAGAAATAAAAATTAATTTAAGATGTTTTTGCAATCAGAGATCTAAAGATTCTAATCCTGACCGATGGGAGTGAGGTGGGGCGGCTGGGTGGTGTTGAATGCTCGGTGACTTTCTCTTCTTGGTTGTCCTTAGAGGTTTGTCCTGTGACACCTTGAGCCTCCTCGTTGGCCTTTGTCGACACTGGGCTTTCTCCTTTGGTCGAGGCGTGAGGACTGTGTGTTGGCGAGGCTGCTGATGACGGAGCATCCACAGTGCTGTTTATGGTTACGGAAGGAGACGCCTCGAAATGAGGAGGAGATTCCCTTCCTTGGCTCTTAGGTGTGGCGGGAGCGTCGACACTTCCTATGTCACCGTTGACTCGGAGCAAACCATCCACCTGAATCAAAGAGAATAGGTTTGATATTGTTGCTATTCTGTTTAATTCATAAGCATTCTGGAGTAAATATGAGTCAATTTGCATCTTGTATGAGATTCATATAGTCCATAATTTGTTATAATTCAATTATTTTCCAGTTCTAACTTGAAATATATGTCTTTGGTGGATTAGAAATTAGTTTATAGGTATGAGACATATGGGGAAAACGTGGCCTAAAGCTCAGCTGTAATGTTCTAGTTCACAATATTTTCCATAGTAAGCACAATGAAGTGATGACAACCAAAATATTTAAATAAACTCCAGGCCTATAAACCCAGCACCCTCATTTGTGGTTATTATCAGCCTCTCATCTCTGCTCATTATTACCTATTCATCTCGCTCACAACACCATGCTGGCCTCTATGACAAAGAGGCACTAATGTATGTGTGAGGAGCTCCTAGCGAGCGGTAACTTAAGACACAGTGGTGGAGTTGGGTGAATGCAGGCTCTCAGTCTGCCCCCCCCCCCCCCCCGACGCCTCCACCTTCTCATCCTTCTCCTAGCAGCCTGTGTGGGCCCTCTTTGTCCGCCGGGAGCCCACTTCACATTGAGAGGGCCCTACTTGTCAACTTCTTAAGTCAATAGGGAACAGAGGGCTCCATTCAAAGCCGGGCTCCACTCAGACTCCCGACAAGACATTCCAGAAAAGCGTTCAGCTCCATCAGATCTGGTAATAACCTGCCCCTCCCTCCCCACTACACCAAAACATAAGATCTCATTTTGAATATTCCCATTTGGCAATTTTCCAGAAGAAAAGGAAATGGTTCCTGTTGAGAGGACTTTGAGCTAAATTGAAACATTACATGCTTCTTCAGGGAGGGGAAGTCTTGTGTTTTCCTAGAAACCAGCCGGCTCATCACCATGGTGGTTCTGTGGCATTCTAATGTGACTGCCAAGAGAGCTGAAGGGGAATTTACCCACGAGTCTGTGAGGAGGGCAGCCAACGCTGGGAAGTAACCACATATAAAGTGCTAAAGACTGCAACCATGCCTTCTGCTGAACTGTTGTGGTGAATCTCAATCATTTCATGTATGTCTGAAGAGAACTAGTATGTTTTTTTAGGAACCTAAACAGAGTTAACACTGAGCTCCAGCCTAGTGGTGAGATTTTACTGTTGCCACACAGAGCAACAAAGCAACCAACATGGCCCTTGGAGGATGATGTAAGGCGTATTTACAGCAACAATAATTGCATTCATTCCTATTGTTGGTAAGTGATCTGATAACATAATGACGCCTCCTCCATAGTCTCACCTTACTTGACCAAGGTTCAGCCGCTGTGGATCGAGTTTGGAAGTAAGGCTTGGGCATCAGCAAAGGCACCGGTTTGGGCGACAGGCCTCGGGTCGTTGGCGGCTCAGATGAACGAGAGCGAATCTGAGGCCGCTGGTGTGAGGAGTCTTTGGGAAACTCTTCAATTCGTGCCTCCAGTGTAGACGTGAACTTTGGAGCCGGGGCGGACTGCTGGCGCAGATACCTCAAGGGCCCGTTGGGGTCCATGTCGAAGGGATCTGGGGTTGTTGGGGAGGGGGACAGGGAAAGGGAGAGAGGGAAGGGTGAGCAAGGGAAGGAGGGATCGGCAGATATGCTGCGGTCTAGGAGCTTTGGCAGCTGTAGGCGTTCAAGGACTGCGTCACTGATGGAGAAACGCTGGGCGTAGCGTTGGAGGATGGCTGATGCTTCTTCTGGGGTTCTGGCTCTTCTGTATGCGTCCCGCAGCTCCTCCTCACGTCGCTCCCTGTTAAGGAGGAACGGAGGCAAAGAGAGATGAAAAAAAAACAGCTGATTTACGTTAAATAAAGGTGGACTTTGCTACTCTCTGTTGACAGTTGACATGATAGTGTTTAAACCTGTACACACTTGTTGCTAACACTTGGAGAACTTACACAGTAAATCTTGTGGTGCAAAGGAAATGATGGATTTTATGCTTGACTTATGTTAAATTATGGAATTTTAGAAACATAGTTAGAATAAGCAGCAACAGCAAACAATATAGTGTATCCCATCATAACAAGACATCTATTTCTTCCACTTCCCTAGAGCTGGAGCGGACCCACACTAACAGCAATTACAATGAACATTAAATTATGTGTATATCACCTACTTGTCCTCCACTATCTCTCTGTAAGTCTTGATGCTTCTCCTCCTCTCAGTGGTACAGGTGTTTCCTGACATCACCCTCTCCATCATCTTCCTCTCCTCCTCCTTCTTGATTAGGTCCTGGGAAATACTCCTCCGACGATTTTTCCATCGCGCAAGGTCCTGACACACACAAAAACAGTTTGGATGTGTTTCAGTTCCAAGTGAAACAAAACAAGAGGGCTTGGCTAAGCAGTGTTGTGAGACCTAAAACACTGCTAGGGCCCTAGAAATCTGATTTAAGTTTAGTTTAACTGGGGCGAAGAACTAACTGGAGTTTGTGCTTCAGCCTGCAGTCATTGCATATAACTGATAGAAGTCCTGACCCAATGGAAACAAAAATACAGACTGTGCAGATCAGACACATTTGTACTGGGTGTTAAAAAAGTAATTTCAATCCAGGAAAAAATAAAAAAATAAAACACACAAATCCAAGACACTCACATCCTGCCAGTGATCATCCTCTTCCTTCATCTTGTTGTACTGGTTGTGCATCAGCTCATGACGCACCTGACTGTGGGGCTGCAAGACGGCCTCCTCCTCACCACGCATGTCGATCATGCTCACACTCCTATGGGAGGAGGGCGAGAGGGATAGACAGAGAATATGGATGATGAAAAACATGTGTTGATATATCATTTCCAGAACAGGGTAAGGGAATAGGGACGCGGTTTAGTTTTTCATGTGTTTTTAGAATGCTTGCTCGTGATTCTGTAAACCTCCCTCAGTGCACTGTAAATACTGTATGACTGTATGTTTGTACGTCTGTTTCATACATTGTACATGTCATATAGAACACAGGAAAAACACTGTGACCCTCTAACTTTTCACAAGCCTCCACAGTGGCTAAAACATGTTAAAAAACACTGACACAGTACACCAGTGTCAAAGAAAACACATCATCAATCCATCATCCTAGGGAAAAAAAAACAATAATGTAACCACTGGTTCAGTACAGAATGCATTTGTAAAAGGTAATCTCATGCTCACTAAGATTCACAGCTTGGGGAATCCAACCTATCTTCCCCTCATTTCAACATTTCTCCCTGAAAGCAATTTGCCTTTGGTTTGTTACACATACACATACAAAAATAGTTTCAACAGGAAATGCGTCACATTAAAGATGAAAGGAAGACATTTGAAAATAGCATGTATGAGATGCAACAACCAGAAAGGGTTTCATACAGTCAAAGATTTGTTAAGGACAGTTTACACTGGTCATCAGATTTCTTCAGTCGTTAATGTTAATGTTCAATCCATTTCTTAAGATTACAGACAAGACAGTGTGGCCTTCATTGTTAGGAGCATGCAGCTGTATGAGTAAAATGGGTAAAATCATTATATTGTCCTGTTTATTAGTCATGAGTGTAATAGCTGTTTTTGTTTTAAGAGAAAACTGATGCATTACACGAGAAGTCGGATCAAAACAATTTTCAGACTCTTACAGTGCTCGCTCATGGTCAAATGCTTTATGGAGGCCACAGGTTGCTGGGTGGACCAAATAAACTGGTAGCAGGAGAGTGCTTTCAACCTGGCAGATGACTGGCGTGTTATTTTACTTTAACAGTTTTGGCTAGCGGAGATACAGGTGTAATCTGTACCTCCACCCATCTGTACCTCTAACATCTGCTCCTCTAAATCAAAACTTTAAAGAAAAACACTTGAGCCATCTCCTGGTTATGAATCATCTCTCCTGCTTCACGTAAAAACAGCAGCACTTCTTGCATTCCCCTTTTAGAAGCGAAGGAGATTACTACGATGATTTTTTTATTAAGATTGGGAGGATTTGTGTTACATGAAACATGCAGCTGGCAGAAGCAGTGAGGTGATGTCGGAGCAGCACATTTTAGTAAATCCTCTCCACCTCTGTGGGCATTTGAAAAAAAACAAACACCAATCAAACGGCAAAAAAGCATGTCTACTAGTTTTAGATCAGTGTGGGTTAGGGTTAGTGTTAAGGTGCACTGTCAAAAACCCTAACCCTTCAATGTGGTTTTATAAGGAAATGATCTCGTACAACTCAAAATATTAGCTGAAAAAAAAAATTTAAAAAAAGTTGCAACATTATTGTAATTATTCCATCATTACACATAAAGACATCAACAACTGGCACAAAATATTTGCTTACACAATCCTCAATCAAACAAAAACATCACTACTTGAACAGACAGAACAAGACGTTGTTCACTGGATAGATTGGAAAGTTTGAGGAAAGTTTGCTTCAACCTTTAGCAAATTTCCCACTTGCATAAATAAAAAGGCAATTCTTACACTAAATGAATGATTCAATGACTTAGTGAGCGGGGTTATTTTTTTTAGTGCAGAGCAGTGCAGGGCCAAACAACTAGCTGAGGCTCTGAGTGGTAAAAGGACAACTTACTGTGGATCATCTGACACACTATGTGTGCGGCTGAATCTACAGAAGGCAGAGAGCGTGGAGAGAGAGCACAATCACAAATGAATACAAGACCATTCAACAGAGAAACACGTCTCCTGTGTGAATATTAAAATTCCACAGTCATGGAATATTTGATTATGACAGTGTTGTGATCACAGCTGAGAATGAGTTAGTTATGACGGATTAAATACAGAGTATTTACCAGCAATGGTTGCTTAAAGTTTTAAACAAGCATGCCTGCTGGTTTTGTGTCTATGCACGGATGTATTTGTCAGTTTATGGGTTTTAGGATCATCCTCAATCCAAGCACAAGGGGGCAGTCTTATCCATAACACAGCCAGAGCAGAGCAGAATACAAATTTACTGCATCACTGCAAACCAAAACACTGCCAGCACACTACAGATGCATATGGCAATGATCTTAGGATGCAGCTGACACTTAAATATTAAAAAAAGAAGCACATGCGTCTTTATTAGACAGCACAAGAGCAACATGAAGGATGTGGCTCTCTTTCTGTCTGTGACCACCACTTGTAGGTTTGGCCTTAACCACAAAAGGTCTTCACATAGTCTGTTTTTATGGAGCTTCCTCTGTGATGTTGGAGGGGCGTGAGAGAAAGTGTGGCCTGTGGTTTCTTGCCACTAAAGAACAAGGAGACTAAATTAAGAGACGCCTCACTAAACCAAGACCAGATAGACTATTTTCTGAGATGTTATTTGCCATATGGTATGTTGTAGTAAAATGTCTATTTGCTATATGTTTTTGTAGTAATAGGTCAGTCTATGATAATGTGGGGCTTGCATTACAACCAAACTCATTTTATTGGCATACACGGAATGACTGACTGATTGATAGTTGGACCAATTTATGTGTTTGTTATATATTTTTTTTCTTTAACTTTAATCAAATTCAATGCAGTCTCCATTGCTGCCATCCTCTAATTGGGTCTCCAAAATTGTCTCAAAGGATGCAAACTTATGTCATGCAGTATGTTCATGAGTTAATCAAAAACCACATTCTCAAATGTTTTCACTTTTTCTTAACAAGGAAAAAAGAAATGAGTAAGAATACATTTTTCAGAGTTTTCATGCATTCTGTGTACAATAACAACTGCTTTTATATATTTAAAAAAATATATACATATACATATATATATGTGTATATATATCTAAAAAAAGATCATGCAATCTTTAAGAAGTTATGTCATCCATAGAGATGCATTGCAGTCTGAGGTCTGGGTCACATGCTGAGATTGAGTAAAGATCATTGGAATAGCAGATCCATTGATTTTTAAAGTTGGACTGTGTAGTTCTACTTCAACGCGATGGAAATTCATAAAATGTAGTGTAGTTGCTGGACGGGGCTCACGTTGCTGGTTGACTGCTGTCCAACCAAGATGTCCCTCCTTGTGGGTCCTCACTTTCACTACGCGCCCTTCCCTTCCGTCGACCTGTACCGGTAGTTGCTGTCGCAGTGGTTGCCGTGGCAGTGGGCACGGGAAGGAAGTGGGAGGGACTCAGAGCGGTGACGTGCTTGGGAGAGGTAAGCTTTTGGCGGCCCCGCTTCTCATCTCGCTCTGCGTCTGCGACTAACAGGGCACCCTCCTTCCTCACAGCCGCCTCCTCCTGCTCTGTCACAGGTGGATGTTTCCCAGACAAGTTGACGGGGCTTGTTGCAAGCAAGGGGGTTGTTGTAGATTTCGCGGCTAGAGTCATCGAGTGGTGGAAGAGCTCCTCTGAGCACGAGCGAGCTGGAGTACTGCAGAAAGCAAAGCAAACTAAAACGTACTGCTGCCTGGTTATCATCCTATATCATCAGACAGCTTTCCTCTGGACGAGCCAAAATGGAGGTTTTTGGAGACATACTGTAAATCTAAGAAAATGGCATAGCATGCTCATAAATCCTTTCAAAACAGAATGGATATGAAATCACATTGGAGTCTAAAAGCAAAAGAAAAATTACTCAAAGCTCTGTTGTTTGTCATCCTATGATGAACAGTTACTTATGAGGACGTTTATTATTGGACTGTAAATTCCCAGATTGCACGGCAGGGAGGGAAAGGCTGTGAACATGTCAGGCTTCAGTTTCAGCCTCCTCACAGTCAGGAAAGGAAGAAGGACTCATTTCCTAACATCCTGAGGGTGGGTCGCATGTTCAAGTTCCATGTGTGTGTGTTACAGTACATTTTTCTGTGTAACTGCTGTGTGTATGGGCTTTGCGTTTCAAGGTGTGTGCAGTTTGTTCCTTCACTTTGACAGCAAAGGTCAAGTGGGATATTATTAGAAAGTTGATGTCACTCGATTGTATTTTCTTGGTCCGTGCATGGTTTTGTTTCTAAATTTAGGTTTTTATCAATTCAAAATGCATCATTGTTGATGATCACATCCTTGGTTGAACTCATGAATAATACTCACCCATCCAAATGTTTCATTTTGTTTTGACACTTCTGCTCAAGCTAAGAAACCCAGTAAACGGATAACACACCAACCGTATGGCTTGAGGTCACCTCTACTCTACTTCCACACAAACAAACTGACAGAAGCAGCCATATCAGGAACAGAATGATCCTAAAAATGCACAAACACAGCTTTGATGGGCAATGGCAAACACCAATATGTTGATGTTATACAACTGTTTTTAAAAGCAGTGCACTGAAATACACAAATTCCAGCCTGTGTTTTCTTCTTCAAAAATGCAAGCTGTTACCAGCTAAAAAAGCTCATATCAAAGCCTTTCACAAACATCCCAGAAATCCCCCTTTTTTCTTGGAACACAGCTACAGTATACACAAATGGAGGACACAACTGAGGATTCTTTTCACTCCCTTGAAACGCTGACAATCCAAATCAATGCCATATCATCCGTGCCAGAAAAAGCTGGAAACTGGGGGTGTGACTCTAATAACTCTCCAGTAGGACTGTAAATGAAACGTCAGCTGGGCTAGGAAATAACACAGGATAGAGCTGGATTGTGAAATAACAACAGAGACCAAAACAGACTCAGAATTTTTCAACAGAACATAATCGCTCAACATTGTGATGGTGCCTCATAGTGGACTTCTACACTGTGAGAATTGTGTGTAACTTTGTTTCATTGGACTGAAATTCTTGCTAACTCACTGTTATGTTACTAGGGATAAGAAAGGAATTGGAAACGATGATCTGGTAACGGCAGTGCCAAAAAGGAAAAGGGCAGGATGGAAACACCAGCTGTGAAAATCTAAACGATTTTCTACCAAAGAAACAGTCCTGCAGAAAATTGTTCACAGCAAAAGATTTCCCTGATTAACTTGTTTTTGGACAGTTGTGCTGATGCAGATTTGCAAATGTCATTTTAAAGCGTTTTAACTCCATTTTTTAAATTCCATTCATATACCCTGTGTGGTGCTGCAAGCAGGACCCTCAGTGGCAGATATGTATGGCAAAAATGCACTTGTTTTATTTCCTGATTTGGGTGAAATGAAAAAAAAAATAATGCTAAAATAATAATAGGAGTAATAATAATAATAAAATAATAATAATAATAATATAATAATAATAATAATAATAAAATAATAATAAAATCGATGTAGCAGAACCATAGACGTCGGAATGTTTTATTCCCGTCCTGGCTCCTACATTACCCACAATACAAACTTGACAGCCATTAGTACAGTCGGATATTTGGGTGTAATGCTAAGCTGCTAATTAATACCTGAGTCTCTAGCCTCAAGCAGCAGTGAGGAGCATGCTCCAGGTCTGATAAACTCACTCAACTGCACAACTCCCCTTGTAAAGACTTCTAAACAGACTTTGCTGTGTGAAATCATCATCAACCTTTCAGGACATACATTTAAAACCAAAATCAACAATTTATTATTAGAAAAAAAAAATTTAAAATTCTATAAAACAATGGATGATCTTTTTGATTGTGCTTGTGTTAAAATGGGAAACGAGCTACTGATTTGGGATTTTGAGAAAAAAAACATATAACAAGATGAAGACCTTTGCTCAGAGGTGACCATCAGGTGAGTAACAGCCTCCATGGGGGGCTCTGCATGGGACTGGGGGAGGCTACAGGGCAAAGGCTCACTGATCCTCCTCATGCCCGTTGCATGGATCTCACAGCAAGGTGTGGAGCAAGTCTGCTCCCCTTCCTCCTCGTCCTTAACAGCCCGGTTCTCCTCCTGAATCTGTATCTGGGGTTCGAGGGGTGGGGTGGGGGACTCTCTGGTTTGGGGGTCTAAGATAGGGATCTCATTTGGACTGTTACATCACCCATTCACACACACACACACACACACACACCACACACAGGAAGACGTGATGACATTGGAGCGGAATTAGCAACAATGACACATGGATGGCCATGGTTGGTCAGCACACAGATGTGAAGGAAATGTTGGAGTCAAGAGGGAAAACACCATGACATGCAAAGGAAGGAGATGGAGGAAAAAGAAAAGAAAAAATAATACAAAATCAATTAATACATGCGTTTTTGATGCAACACAACACGATGGATGAACTTAACAATAGGGGGAATTATTAGCAACACACACTCAGTGACACACACACATCTCTAGTGTATATTCACCCACTCACAGCACTTTTTGGAAATGTAAGCACACTGGGATAAGATTGCAGATATTTGGCTTTTAATTAAATATCTTTGATCGTGAATACAGCTGAATAATGATACGTCCAAACCCCTTCACTACACACACACACACACACACACACACACGATAATACTAGATTTGATCAAAGCACATGGATCAGCTTTGCCAGCAGACATCTAAAGCCCCTACAGTGAGAGACACGGACGATGAAATGCTTAGAGGAAACAAATCTGTGCGCTCTTGTGTGGTGACATGCCAAACCAATAAATGCCACTAAAAGCTTCAGACTTTAATCTGCCTCATTTTTTATTACACGGCATATTTAATCCTTTTGCTTCGTCGGTGTATGAGCCAATGAACGCGCACATCTGGCCTCCACCAGCCCTTCTCATATGTATAATATCAGACACAGAAAAAATAATCAACAACTGCGAGATTTAATTGCTGCCATCTGCAAAGTGACACCTCCTCTTGCATAATGTTTGGACAACACAAAAGTAACACAAAGGGGTGTTATAATAAAAATGTAATAAATATAATAATACTAACATTTACAGTCACTCTGTCAGTTAGGTTTATCAATTTGGCAAAAGTTACACTTTACTAAATTATTTCATGGTCAACGTCAATCCATGTTTGATTCTTTTGTGTCCAGAATTTCTCATTAAATTAAACTATGGAAGCCCTGAGAGGCCAGTGACAAAATTCTTGTGATCCATTTTCTAAGTTGGTTCTTTTCCTGTGTTTATCACTACGGAAAGGTGCAAAAAATAAAGTATAAGTGAATCCTATTTAGAATATAGGGTAGTGGTGCACTTCAGCCTCTTGTGGCCAAAACGAATATTACAACAACAAACACTGGTAAAACCTTTCCCTCCACATGTTTCACAGCTGAAATAAAAAGAAACTTACAAAAATTATCCTGGCAAAACTTTTAACTCTAAAAGCCATGAATGCAGGAGCACTTGCCTTCTATAAACTCACAAAACATGCATCAAGGGGACTAGATAATCATATAGTACTGCTGGACTTTCTGGTTGAACAGAAACAGCAACAAGCAGAAATGATCTGCAAGAAAATTCAAAACAACGTTTAATTAGCAAATCAATTTCAAGCTGAAACAAGGTCATGGTGGTAAAACCTGTTTCCAAAATACCAGTTTAGGATGCAATTACACCCCCGCCTGACTGTCACCAGCAGCATCCAGGACTTTGAATGGCTCTGCACTATCTTCAAATCCATCATCTCCCACAAAAACTCAGCTGCACTGCCTCTTAAATATTAAATATAAAATGTTGAAGCATGTGCCAGGGTTTACACAAAACAGGAAAGCACAGGGACAGGCCTCTGTTCTGTGAACACATGTGGACTATTAAAAATAGTTCATTATATAAAGTTACATTTTGCCTCTTCAGTTTCCTAACCATTCACAGACTGTGTGTATTCAGTACATCATTTCATTAGATCAGTCAGCTTTTACAATATATACAGCATGTGTATACTACAGTCACTGACTGAAACACTTATTCTTATATTAAAACTCTGCTTGTTGGAGAAATGCGCTTCATCAGTTTTCAATTACATTAACATATCTAAACTATCCAGAACAAATTGCATTTCCTCTATCAGACAGTGTCTTTTCACTTCTAGTTACTGTAACAGTCAGACTCACCTGAATGGTCTGTCTCCCCCTATAGGAGAAGTGGCAGTGCTCCAACTCTTGCGCCCTCCATCGTCCTTGTCGTTCTTCTTCTTGCGGAGCGGCGTGGGCACGTACCCACTCTGGTTGCTCTTGTTAGGCAGGTACTGATTGAAGGGCATGGCGGTTCGTGGCTCGCTGACGGATGTCCGCCGTGCTGACATGTCATCCTTACGGACGTCTGGCATCTTCCTGTGGGGGGCACCGTCGGACTCTGAGTCACTGCCGCGGCCTGTTGAGGGGAGACGGCGATGAAGAAGTTTATTAACGGTGTCATGGAGCTTTTTATGGCCATCACAGAGGGATCATTCTGCAGCTAATTTTTAAGCAAGTTCAGGTTTAAAGATGCATCTTTTAAAATGTATGGTAATTGTGCAGTTAAGTCTGTTCTAAGGACAAAGGAGTCCCCTCTGCCTACTTGTCCTGAGTCTGGGAGAACTGTCAACCACTAAGGTCATTACACCACATCTAACTCAGCTTCAAAACACAAGTCACAGTGGTTGGTAGACCCAACCACATTATGATGAAAGGAAAAGAAAAATGAGATTGATTGGACAGAACTGACAAAATCCCAGAACTAAGTGGAAACATATGTAGCCCTAAACAGACAGTACAGTGGCAACCTACTTGACCACAGTGTCAGATAGAAAACTAAGTACAGACTGAGAGAGCACAACCGGGCAGTGGAGGAAGGCGGTTAGAGACAGACCTGGCTGCCCAGAGAGGAGACGCTGTGTTCATACTGTGACCAGGGAACCACTGAGACAGGGCTGCACATCCTAAATTACCATTACCAAAGCCAAAAGGCCAAAATTTTACAAAAACACAATTTCACACATTTCATCTATTTAAGTGACTGACAGACTTCCAGTTCTACTAGGAGAGAGGGACAACTGCTGTAGACTGGTGGCAAGATATGTAGCAGCTATAAGCTCCACAGCTCTGTGAGTCTTCAGTCCCACATGGAATAATAAGTAATGTTTTCATTCAATCATTTTCCATAACTGCTTATCCTTATCAGGGTCGCGAGGGGGTGGAGCTGACACACAGACACAGGGAGAACAAGTAAAATGGTCCCAGCCCCAGCCACAAACTCCCCAGTCACAGAAAGGCCCCGGCCAGATGAGGGGAATGAATCTACAACCTTCATGAGGTGACAACCACTGTGCCATGGAAACATTAAGTAATGTTTTTGTTAATTTGCTGTGGCATTGTATTAGAAGCAATTATGTCAATAATTGAACTGAGAAATCCAAAAATAACTTGAACAGAGAAACAGTTGATTGAGAAGTCTAATTTCAGATAGGAATGAGTTCTAATCTATGAATCCAAATATCACTTAAAATCTACATAGTTTTTCCCAAAGCTCTTAAAACATACAGCTTACAAAGCATTACAGTGCTGTTACAGTGTTATTGTATGCAGCACACTCCAGTGGCTGAACATAAATCAACCCCGAGCAGGTTGATGGCCTGCTTTTATGAAACAAAGCAAGTACCATAAATCATGACTAAATTTGTACTGTGCGGCTCCTGATGACTGAATTCTAGCCTACAGTGTGGAAGAATTCACTTCAGATGCCACCGTGTCTGTCTGTATCACATTTTTAACACACTGCTAGCTCTTTAATGTCAGTGGCAACACCTGGCTTTGCAGAAGTGCTTCGCTCAAGGACTTTCCCTGCACGGCGTCTTGAGTTCAAGACGTTCATGTGTGATCCCTCAGATTGCACACATAGGAGAGAAATGAGGATAGAGCAGATTAAGGACATCACATGTTGCAATTCCAGTTATGTATCTTTAGCATGCCAGTCATTTTCACCTTCATTGAGCTTCTTTTTTTTTTTTTTTTACATTTGGAGACAGAAAGTAATGGATACCTGCAGCCTTGCTTTACCCAAGGTCTCTCAAAATACCTCTCCAAGATGTTCAGCACATGTGCTACTGGAATTCCCCTCCCTTTGGATGCATGCATGCTCAATCCCATGACCTATGAATTTATGACTCAATGTATACATTTTCCAAGAATAAAGCCGCAATTTTAACCAGATCTAAAGCCTAAAATGTTCCTTTAGCTCTGAACAGATACATGTGGATGCAGCCACAGCTCTCCCTGGAAAGAAAAACGTCATATTTTGAACTTGTGAAAGTCTCCCTTTCTATCAATAGATTTCTTCATTTTTATGTGGTCTAAAAGATTGACAGATCAAGGTCCAAAAGAGGCCTTGAGATATCTCCACTTCCAACAATGAATGGTTCAATTATGACTCTTAACCCATATCAATTGGAAACATGAGTGACTGTACCATCCAAGTCTATCCATCCTTAAGGAGCAACATATGTCTTTACGGGCCGATGTGCTCTCTCTGCACATATGGTAACACTAAAGCTTGAGGGAACGTTTATCATGGGTCAGTGCCACGCTGCACCAGAGCTTCACAGAAACTTATTTACATCAATAATCATCAACATGCAGCAATACTACAGGAAATGTTAAACCCATGGAGTCTACTTCAATATGCGCTACAGTGACTGAAAAGGAAGAACAGGATTACAAATAAAGAGTGATAGTGATACACTCAACATTTCTAATAGCATTAAAGTGAAATAGATGGTGACACTTTCTGGGATACTATTCATGCTTTCTTCCCTCTAATTTTCCTATTATGTACACAGACCTTTCTTGGCAGAATGCAAAAGTCTGCAAGGAGTCACATGTTTCAGACTGATCCTGGCCACACAGAAGTGTGCAAACTAGAGCTGTCACGATATCATTCTTTCACTATACAGTTTTAATGGCTTAAAGAATTCGCAATAATGATGTTATGATCTATAGAAAAGTGTAGTGTGTTTTGAATTACACTCATTGAGTGCAGCGAGTGTGAATGACAAAGTCAGAACAGAGCATGGAAATTATTCAAGAGGTCCTGGACTATTTAGACAATATTAATAATATGGTCTGTATTATTAACTAGATATCAATATTTCTTTTCTTTTTTTTAATGTTCCAATAGCCAATTCCATTTAGGATTTGGTTCTCAAATACCAAAATTAACAAACACATCTAACTTTTAGCCACCGTTGGCCACTTTCAGTAGCAGCTGTAGCTAAATAATATTCATTTTCACCTCCAGTACTTGGAGCAAGAAGTTTGCGAAAAGGTGTGAAAGTAAGTAGGCATTATCTCATCTGATTTTCTGGTAGGAGCTACAGGCTGTGATCATTAATTAGATCATGATTAAACACTGTAGTGTAGGCTGTATGTATTTATAACTTATCTAGCAAACTACGTTTCGATGAAGCTCCAACAACAGACTCCTCATCATCATTTTTCTGCAGACAGCAGCTTGGCTGAGACAGTAGTAAAAGACAGAGAGCCCAGTCGTCAATTTAGTTTAAACTTCAAGAAAAACAACTTAAATGTGATCATTGTTATTCCGTGCTTGTGTTTCGTCAGTCATACTGTCACTGGATGTAAATTATCTCAGAACATATTTAAATAATGTCAGAGCTGCAACTTCTGGGCATGAAGACCTGAGATGTGAGAGCAGTGGTATGAAACTATTTTTAGAGACTGGATAACTGGTATTTATTAAAAATCGTTATGCTGGACTTCAGGGCAGTTTCTTATACAAAAACCCCTGAAAACCATCTCAATGAGATCTCTCAGTTTATTCTTTGAAACCTTTGACTTGCAATGGGCGTTGTCCTGCAAAAATAGAGAAAGAGGAGAGGCTTTACTGTAGGAGCACCAGAAATACAAAGTGTCTCATTTATCAACACTGTATTCAGCGACCAAACTTGGCCCAAACAAAAGCGCAACGCCAATATTTAATCTCTTTCAGAGATTGAATTAAACTCGTCTCAGTATCCCCTAATTACTGTGAGGGTGAAGTCAGTTTACAGAGCTGAACAGTGAAAGGGTTTTGTCTAAAGGGCAGGGCAGGGCAGGGGAAACCTGGCCGAGTGGAGTCTGTCTGTTTATAAATGGATTCTCTTGTTCTGGTTGTACTGAAAAAGTCCCGGTGATTGGGTGAAAACTGCATTGTTATCCTGTTCTCACATCTCTAGTTTGTGCCTCTTGGGTCTGATCTGAACATTGATAGTATGATGCCTTCAATAATAAAAAGGGCTCGCAAACAACAGACATGCTAATTTCTATCAGCTGTTGGAACAAATATGTAGAGGTTGGTATTAATAAGCTTTGTGAACCGTGAACTGCTTCTGACAGCAATATTAATAATTAAAAAATCCTTGTTATTTTTTCCAAAATGAAAGTATGTTTGGAGAGGTATGGGGCTATGAGAGGTTTGATGATGTGACTAATTAGCTGTGTTATACTGATTGTGGTAGCTCCTTAATGGCCCGTGTTTTGGATGTTTTAGGCATAAAATTCTAAGAGTTATGCTAAGAGTCTTTTTTTTTCCGTTATAAAAAAATATGGCTACTTATCTGTATCAGATAACGAGCTTCATTGCTTTGTTTTTATCAGTAGATATTTTGGGTGGATTCCTTCCCGTCATTTCTGAGAAGCATCAACACCCCGTGAGGTTTTCAGTTAGTTTGACTGTCAGTGACAGCAGCTTAAGCTTCGGAGACGGCAGTTTCCTTTGCACTTCCCTCAAAACAAAAACACAGTCAGGCAGGATGCTCGGCCTCACTCCATTTTCCCACATGAAGCTTAGAGATGGAACGCACGTTAAGATTTGTGACGACTGCTATAACTTTTTATAGGCTGTCATTAAAATTTAAAAGGTTCAAATTCAAATAAAGTGTAGCAATCAACAGCTTTCAGTGACAGCATATGGTCGGCTTGGCATTGTAAAGTAGTTCTGTTGTTGTAGTAGTAGTAAAGTAGGTATGCAGAAGAAAACTATTTTTTGACAGCATGAAACATAAAACAAATTTACAGCTGTTTGAAGTTCATGATTTTGTTGAAAAACATGTAAAACTGTTATGCTACCATGTTGGATACATTAAATTACATATTATAATATGTAGTTATGTCAAGAAAAAACATATTATAAACAAAACAACATATAAAGTGATAAATTTAGTATCTGTGATGTAGCCGCGTCTTTGTGTAAACACCAGTTTACTGATGGTACAACCACCTAAAAACACAATGAAAACATGAATCAAACTATTTTTGGGGGGTAAATCTAGCAAAGGTGGCGTACAAATGCCTAACTGTACCACGTCCAATTTTATGGAAAGAAGCAGTCTAGGAGGATTAACAGCACCTGTCAGGTGCACAGAACGTGGGCCTGTTTCTATGACAACTGACAATCAAAATATACTTAAGAAATGGTGGGTAGAGAGGGAGGTAAAATCAATCATACATTCATTTCCTTGTCTAGTTCTCGGAAAACTTCTGCACACCTTCTACCTGCCAGCATATTTTTAACTCAGGAAACTTGGTGTCATACATTTCATGAGAAGAGTTAGTCATAATCTTCATTATTTTGAAGATGAGGATGTATCATTATATGGAATCGTGTCCTTTGTTCCTCAGAAGCTGGAAGTTTGGCTGGCAGATCATAAACCTCTAAAAGCTATCATTCAAACAACCACACCCCTTTTACGTCTTTGTCTCACTGTAACAGGAAGCTTCATATCTTCCTGTCAATCATCTCAGTTCACACTTGTAGAGAGTTATTAAACAACTGTAGCCCAAGACAACAGGCCCAAACACTCGGCACAGAGCCACTTTTGTGTGGATGTCAATGGCAGATCTGGAAAACCTCTCTGAAAGCTGTCACAAACACACTATGAGGCTGCAAGGCTGGACACGCACGATGGCTGAAGCACGCATCCGTTCACATACACACTAAACGGATAAACCCACACAGATGCTGACGTAGATCAAATTACTGCAGAATAAAAGAAAATTGCTGCAACATGCAATTTTTGGAGGAAACGAAGAACCAGAGAAGAAATGAGAAGAAACAGGTGAGACAGGGGAATGGGAGAACTGATACATTTTCCTCTGCTGTTATTTGTCACAAAAAGAGAAGTTATGGAATAAATATTTGAAATGAGAAACACTGACTTTACAATGTGTATAGAAGGTAGTGTAGTGGGCAGTGGGTTCCACAAACATGTTAATGTAAGTATATCTAACGTCTGCTACCATTTAGAGTTCAATGTTGAACATTTACCTGTTCTGCTCTTCGATGGAGGCAGGGGTGTCTCATGGTGCTGAAACATTCCAAACTCTATTTCTCTGACACGTTATCAACAAATTACTACGTTGGAATGCATTTTCTTCAAGATCAAATCAAACCTGTATTCTTGTAGTCTTTTTGCTGCCATTATTTTATCAGCTAAATATGAATCCTTCAGTGCGTACACAAAGAGAAATAAAACAAATGTCTTGTGTTTAACGTCACCTGACACAACTGTCATTCAATGTGACGTCGGTGGAGTCTGTGTTATTATTACACAACCGAAATGTGTTTGAAACCAAAACAGATGTGACAGCATTTGTTATTGTAGCCAGGCTTGTTCATATGTTTTTTGACATTGCAGATTGACATCAGATAGGAGTGCTCTGGGAACTGATCTTGACACGCAAACGATGCACACAAGCAGATTTTCAGAGAGGAACATCAAGACTGCTGGCGTGCATGTAGCCTTTTTTTCCCCTGAATTAATAAATATGACACAGACTGTATTCACAAACTACCTCTCTTATAGTATACGTACAGAGTCTACATGCTAAATTTGGCGAGGACAACAACAGCAGCACCTGTACTGAATTTCTTCCTTTTCACAAGACATTGAAATAAAACAATGGCCATAGCCTGAGTTCAAAACAAGCATCACACTGAGATCATTCTCTGCTTTCAAATAGCCTCTAACTAGCACTGGGCGTTGTCCTGCGAAAACACAGACAGGGGAACAACAGGCTTTATTACAGTAGCATTACAAGGACAATACATCTCATTTATCTATATACTATATCTGTACACCATAATTCACCCCAACAAAACAGCCAGTACTGAATTACTTCCTGTCCCCAAGACATATGTACGGCTCCAGCTAAAATGACACAATGGCTATTGAACAGATTTTACCTGCAACTTTGCACCTTTAATTTTCAGGGTGGTGATTGGAAGTGCGCGATTACCCTTTCACAATCAATTCAAACTAATATTTGTAGTGTCCTATGTGAACATGAAGGGTGTAAACTGTGTAAAGTGTAGACTATTCCCTACCATCGCTGCTACCGCGGGTGACCAGGACGTCCGGTGACGGGGTCTGTTGTGAGCGTGAGCCGAAGGAGTCCAGACTGTCGAAGGAGTCCTCGCGGCCGTGCCGTGGCGGGGAGAGAGAGTCGCTGCGCTCAGAGTCCCAGCAGTCGATGTAGCCACTGTCTCGGATGCTGCGTTTAGGGCTCTCTGCCTCCTCTGCCTCCTGAACATTTGGAAACACGTGCACAGGATGTATCAAATGCACAAACCGGCATGAAATGGGTATACAGGAACGAAAAGATACAAACTACGAGTACAGTGATTAAACCTGTGTTGTGTGTTCTTACATTTATCTGACAAATGCCCACTACAAATACATTCACTGTAAGTCCTTGATCAACTTTCTCTGACCCTCTTTTTTGTCCTTCTTCCTCTGTGTTTTCTCTCTTCAACTCAGTGACCCCTCTTGTCTGTCTACAGCTGAAACATGACAATGCAGCTAATGGACGGTGAGGAAAGACCTTTCCTGTCTACCAAAAGACTTCCTGTTGCTGACCCCTGGACCGTCTGTTATGCAACTCCCAAACCTCTGACAAACTCTATTATGTTTACAATTAGGCTGTACTGTCTGAGTTCTCTCTTTGTCTAACATGTCATGACAATGTTCAGTAAAGATGGATTGCTCAGATTGGAGGATGGGTGAAAACATTTGCTTTAACACCAAATGAGTAAGATTTAATCCCAGTTGAGTTTCTTAAAGTTTTGATTTTATCATTGCCAGACTTTTATCACAGCTTAACCAAAATGTTCTTTTGTTCTGGCTAAACCTGAAACCATTTTATTTCACAGAAATTACACAAAGAAAGCAGATAGTTTTGGCTTTATCAGGCCAGGTTTGAAGAAAGCAAAGAAAATGATATCTTAAAAACCAAAACCATTCGATGCAACCAGTATTAAGAGAGGTGGCATTTCAATTTTTTCAAAATTTAGGTGAACTGACTTTTTGACTGATGCACTTATCCTGAACTACATACAATAAATGAGCAGATAAAACTGCAGCTGGGCAACACATCCACCTGCTCCTTGCATCATCATTTTTTAAAAAGGTCCAGCTTCATTTTATTAGCATTAGAAGGGAGCTGGGAAAGGCCAATTTACTCTTTAATGTGTGAATCTCGAGTTCCCTTTAATTGTCATATCTAATTTTATTATTAATTAGAGCACAAATACTCTCACACAGACGCATTCATATTTTTTTTTGTTTCATAGAAACGTGGCTTTGTTTTGGTCAACTGCAACGTATGAACATCTGGGAAAGTTATTCTGCTGAGTTGGCAGCGATTTCTCAGTTTTATAGAACAGCAAAGGGACGTCACTTTGTGCAATAAATCGCATGGGGGTGACATCATGGTTATGAGTTGTTGTCATAGACACACATACTGTGTAGTATGTATGCGTGTCTTGAGGTTTGCTAATGCCAACTTTCCTCCGTCCCTTTGGGTCTGTAAAGGGATAGAACAAAGGTGAGATGACCGACCCAAGAGCACATTTCACAGAGCTCATCCCTGGACCTTGGGTGAGGGTTTTATACGTTGTCGGGGATGATTTCTGAAAGGTCTGTGTGCTTTTAACAAACACACTCATTAGTAATCCAGTATAATTTGTATGTTTTGTCAGGACATTTAGTTACTGCAGGGATCAAAATCTACACAGAAGGAAATCTTTCTAGACCTTATACTGTATATTTGTAATACACCTGCAACAACTTTTGGCTGAACACTACTAAATTTGACTTAGCAAACCTTTCGCATCTGTGACAGCAGCCCCTCAAACTCTTTCAGGTCCAGTGTGGGCCCGTTGTAGGAGGTACAGCTGTTGGCAGCACGACCCAACCAGTAGATGGTGATTAGAACCTAAAGGAAAGAAAAAAATACGGGCGTCATGATAAAATGAGATGGCGATTTGTAAAGACAACTGTCAAAACTAAGCATGACACCCAACTGTACACAGGTTGCTGCTAAATATTTGAACATTTTAAGTAAAATAGCAGCACACCTCAGTGCCAAGTGAAAACAATGGCATATGTTCATTTCATAGCTCGATAACAAACATGATGACGTGTTTGTTTACGTGTGTACACTGACCCAGCTTCAATAAAAATAACACATGCTATACTGCCTATGTCATCGTCCAGACTTCAGGCTTCAGATGTAATCTTATTCAGTGAAACAGTAACAGCAAGAACTGCTGAGTCATGTTTAAAACAATAGCAGCGCAGGTCATCCAGTGGTTCTGAATGCCATTTTAAGTTCCTCACTGCAGTCAAAAGTCTTCATAATGATACCTTGGATCCAGACAGACTGTCCATTAGACTGTCAAGACAAAACATGTCATTCAAGGTACACTGAGCCAATTTGTTTGAAGCTTGAGTTGGCTGTTCCAAACCATCCATTACCACAAGGTGAGTGCAAGTGCATAACATTAAGGTGTTGTAATATTATGTTTTTCAGAGGAAAACTGCAATTCCATCAAACATTGTGTAAATGTGGCAGCATATAAAAATTCCGTGAATAGATAAAATCACTATAAATGATGTTTGTCGGATCGTGATTGTACTGATCTTGAAGAAAGATGAAAGTGCATGAAGCAAACACTTCCATTCTCCACTCTGTTCTTTTCACTCTTCTCTCTGCGAAGCAACACAGTGTGTTTCTTCTGGTCACAGAATACAATCCAGCCTCTTCAAATGAAGTTACACGTTAGCTATGCATGCTGCACAAACACGACACGACTGGGCCATTGTTTTGACTCTGAAACCAGCCACAGACACTTCTCCTGCAAAGACACAACATCCCTTCAGAGGTCAGAGTGATTTATATTTTCCAGTTAGCTGCCTTAGTCGTAAGTGCATAAATTACCAGATCAATCTCATCTCCTTCCGACATAGTAACCCTGCAGAATTATGTGACTGAAGGAGGCCGCACCTCTGACTCTTGCTTGTGAGCTAATGTCCCACAGTACTGCTGAATGTGACTGAGGAAGTGAAGCTTACTGCATTCAGTGCAACTCCTTTTGGAGTCAGCTAAATGCCTAAAATGCAGAATGTACAGATTGGCTGGAGCCACAGGGAGATCACACAGAGCTGCACCTTTAGCACCGTTGGCCAAGTGTTCCCAGCTATATTTACTGTGTCCATGTCAACCGGCACTCCGCAGGGATTGCTTTGATAAGAAAGCTCAGCATGGCTTAATGTGTTTATTTCAGTCATACTGTCAGTAAACACAGTCTGCCGTTCAAACACACTTGGAGGAAGAGCAAAGAGACTGGCGTGCTGATGAGAAGAAGCACAAAGTCTTTTTTTTTCTGATGTTCTGATTCCTGAGGGGAAATTTGTCTTTAATGCCAAAATAGGATCAGCCTTACTGCATTACGACATTACAGCAGGGAGGGATATAATGTTTTGATAAAGGGCCATTCAAAAGTGTGTACACCAGATTAAAACTCCAGGTAATACATCAGCAGTTATAGCGTTAGTTATGTAAATGACCATCCATTCATTATCTGTAACCGCTTATCCGCATCATCAGGATACACGGTAAGAACAGGCAAACTCCACACAGAAAGGCCCCAACTGAGGGGCTATACTACTATACTGTAATATATATATAACCATTGTGCCATTATATATTTCACTGCACTACTGCAAACAATGCCAAAAATATTAAGCACTATGCTAAAACAATTCTGTACTTGCTGTGGTTATGCTTAATTATCTGCACACTTTGGAACCCTGAGCAACAGAGTATATTGCCTATGTATAATAACCAGTACGATAACATCCGTGCCAGCATCCATTGGAAGTGGGTTAGCACTAAATGTGTTCAGTCACATATCAGTATGCTTTAAACACATCCATATTGATTCAGACTGCATGACACGATGGGAAAACATGCCACGACTGTGCCTGCATGATTTAGACATGCAGCACTACAAGAGAAGTGCAATTTGGACACAAGCACACAGCTACAGTAGTCCAAATAAAACATGTTAGTGGGGTTTTGACAGTCAGGAATACAGTCACACTTTATTTGCCTCTTTCGGTTTCAGCAGCCGTTTGATCTGGCAGATGTGTGGAAAGACCTGTCAAAGAGGTTCCACTGAAAAATGTCATCTCTTTGTTCATGTACTTACGTGATACACACACAATGGTAGGAATAAACCCAAATATGCACCTACGATGTAAACACACACAAGCCCATGCATGCATAATCACGTCAAAATCTGCAGACCTGTAGTGGTACACATAGATGCAGATTCCCTGTGCTTGTCATCAGAATACATGCACGTACAATCAGCCCTTCTTGTTCACACCTGCACCTGCTAAACCCGTGACTCCCGCAGTATTCGACTCATCCACGCAGTCCCCCTTCTTATTTCTTATTTCAACATCCAATCTGTTTGCTAAACAACACCTTTAAACCACCGAATCAGCAGATTCTTCCCGGTGCAGCTCCTTCACCTCTCAATATGTGATGTGCTGCAGCGACAGCTGCTATCAAATCATAATCCTCAGGGCGGCTCCATAAGTGTAGCAGCAAATCGTAGCAGGAGGTGCTGGCTAAAGTGCTGGCTGCTTGGATTGTTATGTTTGCTATTGCTGCAAGAGCTACCTAATGTGGCTGAGAGTCCCTGTGTGCAGTCAGCTAAATGAGCTAGCAGCCCAGGCCAGCTCTGCAACTCGACATTAACTTGTGCAGTACAAGGCAGCATCACAGTGAGACAGAGAGAGAAGGAGAGAGGGGGGGCTTTGACTGCAGAGTGGGCAGGGCTAGCTATATGTGTTCTACTTCTTAAAGCAGCATTATTAGAAAAACAGAAATGGGTGCTGTGGTGTGTTTGACAGTAAAAATGCATAGAAAACACACAGAGACCAGAGTAGGCAGGATAGGAAGAACTAAACTAAACTGGGATATGCAGAAAAGGAAGTCAGAGAAAGCAGTACTGATGTTCAAATGTTTAGAAATTAAATAAATAAAAAAAAAAAAGGCAAACCAAACTGGACTGCACTGAGTCTATGTGGAACGGACAATGCAACTACAGCTGGAGTAAGTCAAGCAGTCGAGAACAAAGAGAGACAGACGCGAATACACAAGTAGAACAGGAAGATCAAAAGGAGTTGGAAAATGTAGAACACACAATCATCTGAATATGAAGAGCTAAAATACAGAACAGATGGAACAAAAGCAGATCCAGGAGAGTACAAACAATTAAAAGGTTTAGTGGAGAAGACGACATGGGATAGATAAGAACCACCGGAAAGGGTAAAAACCAGACTAGAAATAGTTAGAGCAGGTAGTGTTCTCATGGCACAATACAGTACATAGAGCTGAATATGGACTTGGAACAGACATGAGTAGCTGAAAGAAAAAAAAAAGAGTGACAACCACAGTGCAAACAGAAACACTGGACCACAATAACAGTTTCCATCCAAACATACATTTAGCACACAAACAAATTATCCCACTGTAATCCAGAAGTATCACTTACATTCTTGAGCTTTCGGCTGCAGTCACTTCCCCTGGAAGGATGAGAAAGAGAGGAAGAGTGAGTGTGACACATTGACTTCTGGTGTAATTGAATGTAATATCTTACATACAAATAACAACACACATCTTGTTAAACCAAACAACTCCCACATATTCATGCGGCAAAAGCAAAACCTATTGAATACATAGTCCTCTATGTATGCAGTGGCTGTAGCCCACACAGGGAGAAGTAGCAGGCTCTATGCTTGCACCTCTGGATCTAGTTTGTTGTATGGGGATGTGTTTATTTCATATTTCCAGTTCAAACACTGCAGTTTTCTTTACCTGAAAGATAAACTACACAATGGAATACTCATGTTCGTTCCTATGGACCAAAGAGCAAGGGAGCCTTTTCAGATCTGTCATTTTGCACTGGCATTCATCACTCACAAAGACTTTCTTCAACAGAAAGTCAGGGGAGTAGATGTCACAGTAGGGGCCACATGGTTTGACTGCCAAGTGATCTCTGGGAGGTGCAAAGCAGAAACACCGCAGCAGTGGCCACTTAGCTCCACAGATGCTGCCAAAATGAAAAGATGTGGATCTTGCGGATTACCACTTGAAGCTATAAATGGGAAGTGGAATGAACCAGTTGTAAAACTGACCCCAATACACACTTGTGTTGTGGAAATATATACTTCTAGGCTAAGAGAGAGAGAGAGAGTGAGAGAGAGATGGCAGCAGCAGAGAAATAAAAATACTAAAATACAGATACACAGACAATGTCCTCTTCCTTTTGCTAAACTGTGATTGTGACAACAAATGCCAAATTGCCAGAGGAAAGGCAGACACCCCTTTCAAAATAAGGTGATATTATTCGCTATGACTATGGAAAAAACAAATTGTACTCACAGAACAAAGTACAATCCAAACAATCCAAAACAAAGGAAAGTCTTAAAAGGTTCTTCAGACAGAGTTTAAGGCAAAAGAAGACCTGCCAATGTCTTTCTGCCAGAGTCAAAGCACTCCAATGAAGAAGCCTGGTCATCCTCAGGCTTTAGCCGGGATTGGGACCAAAAAAGCTCTAAATCTGTACTCAGACTCATTGGGGTAAATGTTGCAATATAACCAAGTCCTAGCCCCAAAACCAGCCTTACAGGAGATCAAATAATCCTCAAAATTAATTCTGGATTGAAAAGGAGCCACTGGAGAGAAGCCAGGATGGGAGGAATGTGGTTTCTCTTTCTGGTTTCTAGTTGTGAGGTGGCTGGCTGCTGTGTTTTGCAGGTCTGATCAGCAGGAAAACATATTGTAATGGTTTGAATATGTTTCCCTCATTATCACTCATTATGAATCATATCTCATTTCAGATTTCAGATCAGTAAGGATAACAAATATTTTTTTACAGACTTGGACGTTGACTTTATGAAAAACACCTTACCATTTATATGTGTAACGCATTGCTTTACATGGGAAAATGAGCTGCTTTATATGAGTATGGATGTGTCTTACTGTGAAAAAAGTTGACCATATAGTCAAGAAATGAATATGAATAAAGCTGGAATGATGCTTTCCAAGGCTGCACATTCATCTGCATTTTCTTGTGTATGTAGTACACCACCCAATAGAGCTGAAATAACCAATCAGCTTGCTCCATGCATAGCTCTGCATGACGTGTATGTAGTTGACATTTGGGAACTGTGCACTGTGCATGAGTGTCTGTGGCCTATGGTTACCCATAAAACTTGTCTCCACGTGGGTACTTCGAGACATTTATGTGAATCCTTGGTAAAGAATAATTCTAGCTTAAAATGCTATTATAAAAACACTGCACTATAGTCATATCTACTGGGACTTCAAGTAAACACACACACAAATCCTGGATGAGAGATTATCCTGTATAGATACAAAACAGCTACATAACATAGTGCATCATCTTGTATGGGAAACATATAGACGATATTTTAAAGAGGCTTATTGAGCAATTTCTTGCCCAAGTTGTACTTCCTAATTCATGGTATACGTTACAAGACTGTTTCTAACTAGTCTCTAAAACCTGAAGGGTCACAAAGCCCAACTCACTCAACACACAAGTGACACCCAAATTACTGTTGCGTGAGTTTTTCCATGACAGCAGCGACCTGACAAAGAGAGGAGTGAAAGAAGAGAAGAGCAAGGTGAAAGTAGCTGGAGGGAATGATCTGTAACCCCCTCCTTCTTACTTATCATCCTCTCTTTCTGTCGGCTGACTAAATAAACAGAGAGACAGGTTGATTTTCTCTGCTGTTAAGTTGTAGAAGCAAACTTGAAGGACAAACACAGGAGATTTTACAAGGTTTCGATCATATTTAGGGGCGTATTCTTCATTTTTCTTGTCTGTCTTTCTCTTAGTCTCTATCAGAGTTAGACTCTGTGATTTCATTCAAACAGTATCAATAATGGACAGAAACATAAATGTCACAAATTTGAAGGATACTGTTGTAATCATTACAATAACAATGCATTCCTGAATAAAAAAAAATTAGGCAAGCCTGGTATAACCTGGCCATGGAAGTCCTGAAATTATAATTTTTTGTTTGAATGTTGTGTGATGGATGGTTAAATGGCATTACTGTCAATATTAAATACATGTATTTCTTTTAGAGAAACACATGAAACACTTTCCACTACTTGCTGACAGTGAAGAGTAGTAGCAAATCAGTATAAAAGATAGCTTGTGTTTTCATCAGATTTATCTACACACCTGAGGGAAACGCATTAAATTTGTATTTTATTATTTACAGCATTCCAAAACTTGTTAAATCTGCTTGACAGTTGAGTGGAAATGCGGCTTCTCTCTCCTCTGCTATCCTCTCATTGACTCTGCCTGGCAAACTGTCACTTATCTTGGAAATCCATCGGTTTCCATCAACATGCAGAAGAAGAAGGAGATATTTCAGGCCTGAGCTCATGGTGTACCTGAACCTGCCTGTCTTCGTGCCTCCCTGTTTCCAAAGCTGTTTCCGAGGTGAGTAAACACCTGTCCAGAAACTCAGCAAGGAGAAGCACTAAAACGACAGAGGCTTACATAACGACTGGAAATAGCACAGGGCCGCTTTAACAATGACACCACTATTTCCTTTTCAGTTTGTGCCAATTGAGATTGCCCATGCATTCCTGATAATATTTCTGGAGTGAGCATATTATCCATATTTATGCAGCATAGAAGTAGTCTTCCACAGGAAAAAAAAGACCCATTATAGCTATGATGAAGATTTGATTCCCCTTTTATTCTGTTCTTTTATGACCGTCGGAAAAACATGTAATCATCTGTTCAAATTCAACATAATATTCTATAATCACGAATGAACAAATTGAAGTAAGAAAGGGTTCCATGTGACAAAATATATTTATGTTCTGAAGGAAAAAAAAGCATGTGGGACAGAAAAAATAAGCACTGCACACAGCAGCACTCTACAAGTTACAAATTACACAGCTTCTTATTAAATGGCTTTATTGACGTTACCTGCCATCAAGGTCTGTGCACTCACTGTAACCAAGCAGGCAGCGCCCCTCCTTCACTGCTGCTTGTCTTGTTTTGCCATGTGCGTGTATAAACAAGGAGCCTCTTAATCAGGCTGGACATCTGAGAGCTTCACAATTTTAACATGCCAATCTGATTAAACTCTGCACAAATGAAACAAGGCAACGTTAATTTGCAACCAGCAAAGAATACATCTCACCCCATTCCTCACATCAAAGAATGAGGAGTGAAATTCTGTGGGAATGCAGGCGATGCATCTTAGGACAGGCTCTGTGTGGGCTGCGTCCAAATTAAAGGTTCAGTGTGTGAGATTTAAAAGGCCGATAAATATGGTGTGCAGAACTATGTTTTCATTTCTGTATAATCACCTAAAATTATTATTATTTTAATTGTGTTATTATTATTATTATTATTATTATTATTATTATTATTACTATTATTATTATTATTATTATTATTATTATTATTATTATTATTATTAACTTCAAATGAGCCTATATACAAACGCTGCGTGTTCTCTCCCACAGAGTTGGCTAAGCCACTGAATCTGGCACGCTGGACCTTTAAATCTTGTTCAAATTAAATTGTTTGCTAAAGTGACAGCCTTAAGCCTAAACACACACACACGCACTGCTACATTGGTTTATGAAAACCACCTGACGCCCACCTGAAAATATCTATCAAAAACACTTGTTTTATCAGTTAACGTCAGGCTGTTTCCTAACAAAATTATGATTGAATAAATATAAATGAAGCAATACAGAAGTAAGGGGACCATAACTGAAAACTGGAAAAAATACTGCAACCAAATGATGTTTACTTATGTAAACTTGCACACGCTCAGAAACGAAAGCTACTTAAACATCAGTGTACACACAAACACACACACACCTCAGTGCCCTCAAAGAATTCCTTGTTCTGACAAAACCAGTCAAGCAGCTCCTCCTGAAACCAGCTAAGATTAGCACCGTCCCCTCTCTGCACAGCCAGCATGAGGACAGCACATGCTACGCACACCCACTCATTCACACAGTTCATATAGCAAAGAAGAAATACATGCACTTGGCTTTGTTACCAAGCAACAAAGCAGGAGTCATGGTTCATTGAGTGATGTAAACCCTTGTGTTGTATTTGGACAGAGACCAGTTGTGTCTAACAGATGTGCTATTGTTGCTTCACTGACACAAGCTCCACAAACTTCCATTGACTCTCAGTTAGTTATTTATACTGGCAGTGAACTGGACGATTGTTTGATGCAGAGAATGACAGATAGAGCGGCTGACAGAGACTGACACACAAAGATGCACACAACATATACAGATGTGATCTGTTAACACACAGCTGAAGTGTTAATTGTCAACACTTGTCCATCTACTTAATAAACAAGCATTCCTTCATAACTGAATTCCATAAGTGCACACAAAAGTTGCAGAACAGATACTAAATGGACCTCGAGGTGAGCTTGTTTTGTCAATGGATGTTTCCAAAAATCAACTTTTAAGACAACTGGAAGTCCTTAATTTGATCATCTACAATTCAATTACTGGGAAAATTCCATCTACTGATGAAGATCATGTGATATGATTGAAAGCACCAGAATCTAACTTCAGATAATGTTGTCAAATCCAGCAGAGACTCAGTAAACCGGTCATAACCACAAATCAGGCCTTCATTACTGTTTGCTCATATTCATCATTGTATAATGGGCTAACCTGTTTTATGCTGTCACAAAATGTTTTTTTCTTATCTCGTGTGCCTCCTTATTGTCATTTTTTTACTGCACTGATAGTGATTCTGCCATCTACTAATAACAGAAACACTTCACATCATTTTAATCAGAAAGTACAGCACCCTCTTTGTGTTTTGTGCCGCAAAGCACAAAGACTTTTTTACCACCATAAATCTTTTTTAACTAGTTAAAGTCAGCTTTGGTGTTTGAGACTTGGCACAAAACAGTGTATAGAGATATAAAGATTAGAAAAACAAGAAGGAAGGCACTGAGCACAAAAGTCTATAGAAGATACTTCAATGAAAAATTACACAGGAATAGTCGGTTTCTCAAGTAAAGATCCAACAGAAAATATTGTCTTGGCGTGCTAAACTATGACCTTTAGAGACTTCTTGAATTTGTCAGCAGTAATCAACACAGCCAGACAGTTTAATAGCTTTCTGTATAGTGTCATAAGCAGACAGATGAGACAGTGTATAAAAAGCTTTTTTAACCTCCTTCATTCAAACACGGGGAACTGACAACTGAAATAAATTTTTATGGTATATATTGTACGATTTGTTTTGTTCTGAAACTTTATATTCAACAATATCTGTGCTTTTAATTTACATGTGTTCACAAGACGTGTGTGTGTGTGTGTGTGTGTACTGTATTGCTGTGTGTAACCTGTTACTTATATCTACCTACTCTGTTTTAACTTTGACCTGTCAAAGGACTGCAGGCGAAAGTTAAATGGTAATATTCATTGTTGATATTGTACATGGTCCCTTACAAATAAAATAAATGAATAGAATAAGAACTGTAAAAGCATGTAAAAGCTGTTTTCAGTTATGTTTATATCTCAAAATAATAAATTAATTTCTATGCTACCCTTTCAAAAAGAACAACACCTTTCCTGTTATTGTAACCTTTCGTTAACTCTCACCTTTTTTTTTTTAAATTGTGGCTATTGTGCTTAAGAACAAAACTGAAGAAAAAAAACACACACACACACACACATTCACAAACCCACGCACACCCTTTGAGCAGTAAGGTAACACTGGAGCTTTGAGTCTTACTTGGCGGTGGGGCGTGTCGACGTGTCCTGCAGGTCTCCAGGGTCAAACAGCTGAGAGCCTTTCAGTCCCAACTCCTCGCAGCCGCGCAGAAACACACTGAGGTTGTCCTGAGCAGAACACACAAGGCACAGTTTTGTCAGGATAAACACACCGTTGGCAGAGACAGAAGGCAAAGCGAGGTCATGTCAAAGTACACAAGGTCTTAACTGAAGTACAACCGTGACTCAGACACACACACTCTCTCTGACTCAGATCATAAAATGAATGTAGAGAATATACTACAGCCGCTGCTACACTACATCAAAGAAAAGAAACAGTCTGGCTCATTAAGCATGCTACACACGGTTAATTCAGGGATAATCACATGTACACACAGCTGAAGAATTACTGCACCTCTCTATTCAAACAATGTCTGTTCTCACTGACATGACTTCCCTAAACCAAACCTCTTCTATCCTGTTCTTAAGGTGTAAAATTCAAATGGGTCTTCACAAACATAGAAGCATAAGAGATGATCCGATATAAGGTCAAGATCCTCTTCATTCACTGCACTTGAGGTCTCTCTCTGACACACATGAACCACACAACAGCTCTTTAAAGGTTAGGCAAACACACACAAACATGCTGGTCGGATACGTAGAACTGCAAGATGACAAGTCCAGGCAACTTAGTTTACTGATCTGAATTGGATTCATTCTTCTTTTTTGCCTGCATACAAAAATGCAATACACACATACACACACACACACACACACCTGAAAATCAGTATACCTGCTCGAAAGAAACGTCACACCACCTGGTTTTTGTGGCTGGCTTTCGTACGTCTCTTCTCTGATTACTCCCAACTTTCACTCTTCACCTTTTGCTTCCTTCAAGTGTCTCCTGCTTCCTGTCTTATCTCTCCTCCTTCACCTGCTTTCCTCCGAACATTCCTTCTCTCTCTTCTTGTCTACCTTTCACTCTCTCTCCATCTTCTCGCTCTTCCTACCTCTCTTCCCTCTGCTCTCAGACAAACTCTTTGTTGGTCGCAACCTGAGCCGAGCTCTCCTCTCCTGTTCCCAGGTTCTCTCTCTCTTTGTTTCTATGTCTCTCTATCCTGCAGAGGGCCACAGCCAAAGCCCTTCCCTCTCTCTCTCTCTCTCTCTCTGGGTGTCACCATTTCCTCTCCACCCCGACTGTCCCTGCACTCTCTCACTATCTCTCCTACACACCAAACCACAAATACAATGTGCTTCTATTTACATATAATATGAACTTATTTAAACACAATGCTCTTGTAAATACACTTATTTCCACGAGCGGAGAGAGCATTATTTATATGTACACACTAACTGGTGTAAGAACACAAGCATGGCTATAAACACAAACACACACTTAGAAACCACTAGTTCTCACGATCCTTTCCCATTTGTAGCAAAACACCCCCTCTGAATCCACCCTGCAGCTTCCTGTGTTTTTGAGACAGCGCCATCTCTGCTCTCCTGGTGAGGCAACCCCACCCGTCCACACACACACACACACACACAAACACACACACACACACACACACACAAATACCAATCTCTTTCAGAAAGGACGCGGCTATCTCTTCTTTTGACAGTTACTTACTCCAGGGAGGACACACCTACGGTGGGCTTGAACTGTGTCTCACATACACACACTTCTCAAGGTCATACTTGAGCTCAAAATAAAGGGCTTTCAGACCAGATGCTTAATATCAGTGTGAACTCTACTTAAAAATGTGTTCTGAATATCAGAAATGAGTTATCACTTGGAACAATAAGGGACTCCCTTCGGGTCAGGACGGTTTGTACCAGAGACTCTTAAACTTTCTGTCATGAATCCAAGTAAACAGATCCAAATATGACCAAATTCTTTAGTCGAGTTAACAACAGGGAGGATTGTTGTTTTGTTAATACAGGAAGTTTCATACGAAAACCTTTCTTTATTATTAACAGTGAATTATTCACTTCATGAACCACTTACTATTGACTTATTTCTAGATCACACTTGGTTACATGTTAGAAAATGCTTGCAACTGGAATATTCAGTGTCCATGAGCAAGTGTACCGTACTCAATATTGGCTTGCTAAAACTGGAGGTATTGGCCAGGATGAAAACACAGGTGTCCCCATGCTAATGTGATTCATTTGTGGTGTGAGAGAGAGAGAACGGTCAAACGACATAGACGAATAAGAGTGTTGGGAGATCTGATAGTGAGAAATCCAGTGAGTCAGAGAAGATTAATTTCTTACTGACAATTGTTCTCATTGTTTCAACTGATTAAATTTATTCATTAAAAATAAAAACCCACAAAGCAAAAAGTGAGCGTTTGAGAAATTGCATGCAGGTAGTCAGGTATCACAGTCTTCCTTCAGTCACTGAACAATTTTATCCCACATGTTTCCTCATTTCCCACTAGCTGGAGTTTCACACGGTCTAGAATAACAAACACTGGAATAACAAGCATTGAAATAAACAACAAGCCAGCGGACGATTAAAGAGGCTCATTTAGTAGCAACTTACGTAACAGCAACCCGGATAATTTAGTGGGTGTTTGGAGTGTGCGCAAGTGTGTGTGTCTTAAGAAGTGAGCATAACGATGTGGTGATTTGCAGGTCACTGCCACAGGAAACTGGGCGTCTGCAGCAAAGGAATGACTGACAGCTGAATGTGTTTATAGAAGGATTGGGAGGGAGGAGGCTGACTCGGACACAAAGCCCCTGTCCACTGTGTTTAAAAAAAAATAAAAATGAAGTCATGTGTGAAAATACCAACACTTGTAAAATTAGTATTAATAACAGCAAAGGCAGCAAAGATGAAGAACAATTATCAAGGGCCATCTAAATGGCATTTACATGTGTATGAAAAAACAAACAAACATTGTAATCAATACCTGACCATCACGATTAAACCACTAAGGTTTCTCAGGAAAGAGGATCAGAATTCACACCCAGATTTTGTTCAGAATCCAGAAGAGAGAGAAGGTGAGAACTCAGCCATGCCGTACTGTACCTCAAATGTTGCATGCAGAATACAATGATTTGCAAAACCCTTTCAACTTATATTAAATCCAATGAGTTGGGCTCATTTATTGTTAATAAATCTAATCAAAAGACAATGATAACTGTGTTAATATGAATTTATATGCATATTCACTAATGTAAAACCAGCATATGAGACAATATTAGATAACTGCAGTGAAGTCGATAAATAGAAGTAAACTGGAGTGCAGAAATTATGGTCTTTAGCATGAGTCACATAAGATCTTTAGTTCCTTTTTATTTTAGAAAAGCTCCCACTGCACTGAGGGTAGCTGAAATTTCTCAAGATACTAATGAGGCATACAATCGCTAGTATGGATCTGAAAATTAAAAAATGTCCTAATCTAGACATGCAAGAGTTTTACATGGCATTCTGAAGGTTTCTTTGTGTCACTTAAAAGGTCTGCTCAACGTAGTGTCAGGAAAACAACTAATTTTTAAACGTGAATTACTACCATTCAACTTGCAGGGCGATCTCCACTGCGTGTCTGTTTACACACCATAAAACATGAACATACCAGTCGACCCAGAGACGTCTGGGTACAGAGCACGCAACAACCAACCTGTTCAGACGAACACTGAGCCATACAGGCCTGAGCTGCCAAAGCACTGAGGTAGCTGCTCTAATTACAAAACAGCCAACCCTCCTCAGAGACTCATTTTCCCATTAGCCCCCAAACAGGAAAAGGAAGGGGGAGTAGCCTGTGTTTTATTACGATAGGCCAGATAACAGCAAACCCCTTGTTTATGTGTTTCTCACCTCTTTAATCACAGCCAAGAGGAAGAAAAACCCCATGCAAAGCCGCAGGAAGTTAAGAGGCAGAATTATGAAACTCCTATAGTATAAGAGTCATATTGTTTATACTGGAACGAAACTAGCAGGTGTATTTTTCTTTTACCTTTTATATGTTGTCCTCAGCCTACAAATGTAAACATGTTGTCTTCAGTGGATGATTCAACTGCCCCTTTGGGCCAATTAGTAATGGTCGTGTAATGTTTTTCATCCTGTAACTGCATTGCCCCTCCTCGGGCCAACAAAGACAGTTGCTTTTTAATAATGTCATTGTTACATGCATCAGTCACTGTTGTTTAAGATATCATACAAACTTGTGACACGAACTAAGACACAGTTTAACAATTGCACAAAACTGATTAATAGCCTGCATTTTATTACAGTGTGGCATTACTGTTACATTACATTTTCTGAGTTAAAACTGTAAGTCAAACTGCTAATGCCAATCCAATTTGCTCACTTGATTCAGTCTTAAATTGAGATTTGACAACTAAACACTCCAAAACAACTTGTGAAGGTCAGTTGTTTTCACAGTACATTGTTGCTAGGTAGAAAAGTAGCACTTAAGTCACTATACAGACATGGCTGTCCACCAACCTGATTCAAATAGATTAGACCACAAATAAAGAAGATTGGCTACAGTGAAGAATGTATGATAGTTCAACCAGAAAATTTGAATGAATATTTATGTTTATGGACAAAACACAATGTTAAAACAGTACCAAGATGGGAGCACAGAAGCTCTTGGGTTTAAAAGCGCTAACAGGATAATTTATTGTTATTCTAGCAGTGATTATGGAAAAGGGCCTGTAAAGAATGTGGCTGTGTAATTATCTGCCACTTGTAAAAAGCCAGAAAAGGCTCATTGGCAGCCATTAGTGATGCCGTAAGATAAGAAAAGCCAACTCAGACTTCCTGTTCTGTTCTGTCATGCTGTCATCGAAATAATACCAGCTCTGCTAACATTTTTTACTCCACAGTAAGTACGAGAGCTTCTGTCCTAATCACCTGTACTCCTTTTGTATACCCACCATCACATTTTAACCTATCACTGTTCATAAGTCATTCACAAGCTAATGAATGCAATCTGACTGCAAACTCTATTAAGGGATTAAAAATCTCTTTGATCATGCTGATGTGGCCTATAGCTGATGTAAATAACAATGCTACAGTTTCATAATGGAAGGCAGGATCAGCAACACGTTTGCTTTTAAAAAAACTGACTTTGCACTGTCATCTGGTGTGTACTGTTCACACAATTTCTGACATTTTGTTTTAATGACTAAGACAACAGTTAGGAGTGAGCACAAGGGAATAAGTAAAAAGACATTTAGCATGAGCCCAAATGTGATCAACTTCCACTGTGCCTCAGGCGTGAAAGGTTACTTCATCCAGATCAAGGTCTTAAGACATCATGAAAGGGCTCCACTGTGTTGCCCTGTACTCTACTGAAATGTATCAGTGTTCGGGTCCACTGAAATTCACAGGCTGTCATCCAAAGCAGGAGGCAAACTTAAGAGTCTTAAAATAAAACCATGGACAACAATGTTATTCAGTTCAGGTTTTCAGATCTGAAAGAAATTGCTTCCTGCTGTTTTATTAAACCACATGAAACATGTTTAGAGATACAACAGAAAGACAGAACAATGGTATTGGAACATACAGTATGCAACAGTATGCTGTTGTGATCAGGAGTTCCCTACATAAAAAGGTGTTTACAGATGATCTGTGTCATAATAAAACTGTCTTACTGAACTTTCAGCTGCAGGTATCTGTAATTAAACCCTGATAACACATCTAGTATTATAAAATGCCAAGTCTATCCAAGCCAGTAAATCAGCATGTCATACAATTATTAGCACGTCTGCAGTTATTGTCTGAGGTGTCAGTGTAGTTTGATACTATCTAATATTTGTTACCGACACCACAAAGACTAAAAAGTTAACTGCAATTTGAACCTTGACATAGTAACTGTTTTTCTCAGACTCTTCAAACTCCAAGCCAGAGAATAAAATGAGAAAATGATTATCAATAATTAATGATGGCACTTTATATGAGGCAGGTAGTGTATGATCATGTTGCCAACTTTCAAAGTCAACTTTGCCTCTGGAAGCTACACAGGCATCAAAGCTCAAGTTTCAAGGCGTGTGGCTGCCACACTGTTCAAGTTTTAAGTTGTACACTTTATTCAAGGGTAATGATGGCAGGTTACAAGGACTTTTTTTAAAATGAACAATACTAGAATGACATCAAAACTATCCCAAGAGAGAGGAACAGATGTTGGAAAAAATAAAATAAAGGAGAGGAAGTGACACAGACATAAAATAAAGTGACGAAGAAGGCAAAAAGCAAGAGACAGCATAGGATAGGAAGGGTAGAGAAGGGACTCACCAAGCCCGCTATGGGTGTTGGAAGTCTGTTGATTTTCTTCACCAGGCCGGGTTTAATAGAGCTCAGCAACCTGACAAAAACAAAAACACAAGGGGAAGAAGATATCTGAACCTGAATTTTAATTAAAGCTTTAAAACTTATCGTCATGGCAAGTTGAAATGAATATTTCATATGATGCAGCACAAAGTAGGTTCAAATTCAACTCAAGCAGAGTGAAATAAGACATCAAGAGTGTGTGAAACTGTGTGTGTCTCTTCAGATGAAAGAAGGCGAACAAAAAAGGCACAAGGAAACATTTTTGGAGGGGCCCTCAGTAGCATCTAAAAAGTTTGTGACCAGACTTAGTGCTTAACTAATTCCAGTACACTTCATGTCACAGTGGACTACACATGTGAAGAGGTATGTCCTTGTGCTGCCACTTCTCGTTACATGCACACAGAAAGATACAGAAAGTTACACCATATTCCTGCAATCTCTGAAAGGTTGTCAGACATGAACAATCAGTTTTTTCTTCTCTCTCTCTCTCTCTCTCTCTCTGTGTCTCCAGTTTCATCTTTTGTGTGTGTTTTCATCAGAGGAAACATTGAAATGATTCTTCTCTGCAAAGGAAAAACCTCCCTCGGATACTCTTACAGTATTAGATATCCCTGGTCCTGCAATGCTGATGACATTCCAGCAGGTATTTTGCAATGAAATGCTGTAATTCACCTTTTTAGTGAACTCTCTTTCCCTCAGGCTGCCTCGTCTACTTCAACTCCAGTTAGAGATTTCCCGCTGTACTGTATGTTTCCCAACTTTTAAACAACCCAAAGAGAAGCATGTTCTTAGTGTTAAATGCAATATGTGTAGGAGGGGAGATGGCAACAGTGAAGACAATATCTCTAATCTTTCAGATTAGATTGTCTGGCATGAGAAAAATGGCGCTTTCATTTTTTTGTTTATTTCCCTACAACCAGAAATCTTAAGAGTTGAGAGGATTTCTCTGTTTCATCATGTGTTTTGAAACAGACATCTCCCCTATGATCGGCACAGATGACTTTGTTGTAACTGTGATGGAAATAATTCAAACATAAAAACATGTTTTGCCAGTTATGTGCAGGGATATGCGGCCAGTTTGTGTGTGCTGCAGACTCAGTCACAGTTCAAACTTGTTATAGCATTAAGAGGAAGTGGGGATGACTACAGGAGTGAGAGTGCTTTCCTGTACTGTAAAACACAGACAAAACAAACAGAGAACAGGCAACATAAACACATCAACACATTTCCTGATGCCTTGTGTATCGGGAAAACGGGGAAAAGGCTGGAGGATGTTTCGCTTGTGGAATTAGCGAGACAAACAAGCTGTACACAGGAAGTCCAATCTGCTCTCTCTTCTGCTGCTTGGACACCATTTAAGTGCATTAACTTGACAAAAATCCAACAGGACTTTGTATGAGGAAACCATATAAGCACAACAGGATTATTTTTTTTCAGTTTTGTTTGTTTTTAGATCAAATCTAGTGGAAGATTTAGTGATTGGATGATTGAATGATTCCATTTTTTTTTTCGAAGGAATTCATAAGATTGCAAGATAGGACACTTTGACAACTCTTGCCTCTATTTTCTAACATGCTAATTAGAATTGGTGACAGAGCTGCAACTTACCATTATTTCCATTATTCACTCTTTTTTTTTTACAATTATTAATATGAGTCTCCAAACGATCACAAGTTCCAAGGGTCTAAAGTTAATGTCTTCAAATGTTTTATTTTTTACCGACCAATGGTCCAAAACCTTAAAGTATTCAGTGTCAGTGCGTATTCAGTGCTTTTCATATCTAAATAAATTAACCTTGTTTCATAACATTTGATAATATTATTTCCCAATTATGTGAATCGCACCAGAAATTCCAAAACCAGTGGGGACACTGTTAAATTGGATGTCATGTCTGTATTCACAACAAAGATAGGGTAAACACTGGGCTTGTGTAACTGAACTTGGCAGAAAGGAATGTGGAAGAGAGAGAGTGCAAGTGTGTTTGTTTTCAGCACCTCGACAAGAGCAGACACGAGTTACGAAATCTGTTTCACTGCTTCTTTCTTATTCTGAATGATGTGGTTATTTCTAGGTTAACGTGTTAGTGTTCATTTTTGTCTTCTGATACACAGATATTATGAGTGAAACCGAGTGTTGCTATAAATTCAATAAAAGAAAAATGCAAGAAGAAATTTGTGAGCACTCACTTGACCTATTTGTGAACATTCTTTCTTTGCTGTTGCACCCATTTCAGTCTCTATTGAAGATGGTATCAATAGCTCCAATAAAATTAAAAGAATCAAATTAAAAGAGCTGATATATCACTCACACGAGAGTAAGGATGAAATAGTTTTCTTCAGGAACAGAATAGGAGCAACAAAGACGAAAACCTAGGCGACAGCTAGTGGATAATGTTATTAATAATTACTAGATATAATTACTTACTCGCATAGCAGTATCCCATTCTCCAAACCTCCTCTGAAATCCTTGTCACCAAAGCATCTTCCTGTCACAGCCTACAGAGAGAACAAACGGAGTGAGTTAGCAAAATATAACGCTACAGACAAAAAACAGATCATCAAACAATCCAGTCAGTCTCTGAATCTGAAGTCTAGACACACAAACTCCAGTTAGAATCCAAGAAAAAAGTCCAACAACCTCATTTCACACTCCTTTCACGTCTTTCCTTCGCAGTAAATCCTGGAAATGGTATGGACAGGTGCACAAAGAGCTGTGGGCCGTATATCAGGGCCCTCTCTGGTTAACAGTGCTAAACACTAACAAGCTTGACATAAGCCGCAATCATCCTGACCAAATGGCTCTGGCAGGCTAATATGTAGTGACAGGGGATTTAACAGGTAATAGTTGGTCAGACCCTCTGAGGAGGAAAGCTGAATGTTCGCATGACTACGGTACATTATCAGACGTGTGCTTTTCTTGCACAAATATTGCTTCTTATTTCTCGCACTACATTAAGTGCACAAAACCAAAACCTATACATGTTTTGGAAAATGTGCAGCAAACAAACTGAATCCAAATTGTTGTTTTCAACTCCTGATGTTCAACCTTCTGCTGAGGTTTTGACCTTTACTGTTAATTTATGCAAATGAACAACACCTCACGAGATCTCTCACATTAACGCACACAAATATTTCAAGTGCAAACATAAAACAGCAACGGCGAAATAATTACTTCCCACTTCAGAATATCTGCTGTTGCAGGTCATTTAGCACCAGGCCTACTGGAAATCCATTTATTCTCACAAACACTGGCAGGGATTTTGGCCATAAAGAGAGGGGACCCCGTTGGACTGCTGATTTTGAAGCCAAAACAATTACAAGATTAAATTTCCTGAGAGTTTCTTTTACATTTATTTGCACAGCTGTGGGGAGAAAAAAAAGTGTGTAGATGTAGAGTGTCTGGTCTGGCTGTGTGCTTCTGTCAGCTTCTTGGCTCATTGGGGAGCTTGGACCTGTTACAAAAGAAATGGACTGCTGTATGTCAGCGAGTAGGCCGACAGTAGGCCTCATTTCTGCTGCTGGGAGGGAGGGCGAGTGAGAGGTTGTGTTTGGTGGTTGGGAGGCAGATGAAGAAACTATGCTTACCTTTAGTCATTCACTGCCATTATCCTCTAATGTGGCAGCACTTGTGAACGGTACACTGTGTGTGAAAAGTGATGAGTGAGGCCTGAGTGTGATGCCTAAATGCCTCACAATACAGACTTACAGTATGGTGTACAAAACTCATATTCTGATTACAGTTCCCAGAGGAAGACAAAATATTGTTTGTTGAATCAATGGGCAGAGCTAGCTACAAATTATTAACTTATATATTTTTTCATTCGTCCTGACATCGCATTCATGACCTCTGAAAGTCAGCAGGCCAGCTAACTACAGTCCTAAAGCTAACCAGTTACCAGTAGTAGTTAATGTGTTTAACGTGTGCAAAAAACTAATTGTAAAAGCATCAATTTGTGTTTTACAGGGGACTCCTGACAAAGTTTTCCCCCGTTTTCAGTCTTCATGCTCAGCTAAGCTTCATACAGTATGTACCGTACATATGTCAATCTTCTCATCTAACTTGAAGGTTAGGGTTAGAGAGATAATTAGCATATTTAATAAAATATCTTCCTTCTTTCTATAGAACATCTATTGGCTGGTAGAGCTGGTGTGAGGCTGCATTTCGGTTAACAATGACCACCTGCCTTTTTAACTTGGCTTCAAAATTACTTGGCCAGACAAATTTCTTTGGCTCTGCCCCACTGACGATTAACTTAATCAATAGGATTAATTATTTCTATAGATAAATGTCTGGAACACAAAATATTCAATCTTTTGTGCGTACGACTAGACGACAGCAGACTGTAGCTCTGACTTATATTCAATGTTTGCCTTGTCTACACAGGAAAATGACATCTCAAGATCTTACGTTACAGAATAACATTCTGTACTCTTGTACGTGATCAAATAACATTTCCAGGTCCTCACTATAAATGCATAACAACCACGGGTGTAGTACATTAGAGAATAGCATCCCTGGTTTTGTTCTTAAGAGAGAAACATTACATGGCCTGATCTCAGTTAAGATTCAGTGGCCTAGATACGTTTATATCTGCAGCTTTAAAAAAATCTGCAGCTGAGTAGATGACCTTGATTTAGGAGCTCCTCAATAAATGTGTCAGATGAATGTAGTACTCTGCTTGCTAAAGATGGATAACCTTTTACTGCTTTGACATTCATAGTCCCTTGCAATACAGTACATACAGTCAGGTTTTGTTTGTGGCTTAAAAAGGAAACATGCAGGAGTTGAACCTGTGGGCTTTGAGTTACAGTCTAATAACTAGGTCAGTTCTTCAATAACCTTGTCAATGAGCACGAGTGCATGGGGACATTATAGTGTCGCAGCATCTTCACTAAGAGAGACTATAATGTCACTGACTTTACAAAGATTCATCTATAGTTAGAGGACAGACAAAGATGACAGTTTGCTATTATTATTATTAAAGATAAATGAGGCTTATAATTTGACTACAGGTGGTATTGTACAAAGTTTCAATTGGAAATACATAAATTGCTCACACTCATAATGTTGCAGTCCCATTAAAATCTGTCTATGTATTTGAGACATTTTTCCCATATTCAATACATCCCAAAAATAACTCAATGGGCCTCTGGTGAACCCAGACCTCCAGGTGGAAACCAGTGTCTTAAAGGTCAGGTTAATTAATATTGTGTCCTTTGGGGTCCATACACATACTATAAATTACATATTTCTCTTCTGGTTACGAGCACGTCTGAAATGTGGAAAATGGCAGGGATTCCGTTTTTCTCATTATTTTGCGGCTCGGTTTGGCAGTGAGTGCAGAGCAGCTAAGGACCTTGATTCATGTACATCTGTTGCTCCCATAAGTGTCATCCTGAGCTGAAGTGCACATGAAACTCCAACTGACCAGAGAGAATACTCTAGTTTAAGAAAACTCACATGACACAGAATCCTTCTTACATTTCGTTGTGTGGAAAGGTATCACACATGCCTTGGCCGTCCTAAAATACAATTTGACCAGATCCTCCAGCGCTCACTGTTACCTTATCATCAGGCGGCTGAGTGGCTAGTGCTCCTGACTAATAAAACACCTCATAAATTACAGCAGGAAGCTTCAGCTAGAGTAACATTGCTATAAAAGTTTGAATGACATATTTCCTTCACATGTAAAGGAGTGTTGTTTACTGTAGGTTAAGCACATTGTGCTTGGAAAAACATAAAAATCTTGAAGTGGCTATTAAGCACTGAGTTAGAAACCAACAAATCTAGTAAAGGAAGTAATAAAATACCCACCCAGACTAATGCATTACTATATTCTTATGACAAAAACAATAAAGAAAGGAACAGTCTAACCTAATAAACCTCAGCCTAGCAAATGTGAAGCTGTTAATGGAATCAAAAAAAATGTTTTTAAGGGTCCAGTGTGTAACATTTAAGGAGATCTATTGGCAGAAATTGAATATACTATGCATAACTATGTTTTCATTTGTGTATATTAACTTGAAAACACAAATCACTGTGTTTTTATTACCTCAGAATGAGCCTTTATATATACACTCAGGGAGGGGGTCCTCTTCCACGGAGTCCACCATGTTTCTACAGTAGCACAGAGCAGACAACCCAAACACTGACTCTACATAGGACATTTTCTGGTTTTTGCACACTATCCTCAATGCTTGAAACAGGACGGTGAGGTGAGTGCTATTCAGTTGGTTGTGATCTGCAAATTAGCCACTACATACCGCTAAATCCTACACACTGCACCTTTAGGTCCAACTGAAATCAAATTTAGTTTCTCTTAATTCTCTTTATGTAACAATACATAATTGGCAATATTTATCCAATTACAAAGGAAGAAAAAATGGTCTTTGGGGAGATGACAGAAATGCTTCTTTTCACCTGATGTAGATTGAACAGATAGGTTAGAGGGACATGTCAGTATCTTATCTGATTGTCAGCAACTGGCAGGATGCCAGCACGCCCACCGCAGAGAACAAGAGACAGAGTTACTGAACTTGTGTTGTCCCCTACATGTCACCAGCATCTGACCAGACCGAAGTGACATTTGCATGTCCGTTTACATATGTGCTACAGCTGAGCAGCTAATTATGGGACTGGCAGAGCACTTTTCCAGGGGAATGTTTGTTTGGTAGCTTGTTCAACACACTACGGTGCAGGAAAAGACATGTTCATGGAGAAAAGAAGGAGACTTTAACAGGAATGCAGTGATAGAACACTGATGTTACTAAAAAAAAGTCATTGTTGTGTCAATAAATATTTTATATGCAAATACATAATCAAATTGTAAAATAAAACAAATTTGATGCTACCACAGCTATCTGTCTCGTGTGGGCCTGGATGAGTGCACTACATGACGGAGGAGTCACACGACCACACTTTCATCAATTGAAAAATAAATGTTGGTCAAGCTGAAACAAGTAAATAACTCAACAACAGCCATGTGGCACTGATGGTGGAGACTTCACAACCACCTCGGCCACAGTGAGATTGATGTGCACTCTGAACAATCTATAAATCCAGGAGCCAAATTTGCTTGGCCTCCACAGTATAAATACAGCAGCTAAACAATTTAGAGGCAGAGGAATAGCTACAGTTTTGACACAGAGCAAGCAAAGCATGAAAGATGGGGGTACGGGTAAAGTACTGTAGCTCGCATATCTGAATACTTGAAATGAGACAAGTGCTTACCACAGGGGTCACATCTTTCGGTCAGTAGACAGCATAGTTAACCTGCTGCAACAGACTAAAACTGCTACAAATTAAAGGGCTGGTGTGTTAATAGGGCTCTATTTACAGAATGGCACATATAGAATGTAATATTCATAACTATGGCTTCATTCATTCATAATTACCTGAAAATAAGAATCATTATGTTTTTGTTACCTTTATACAGATGCTGTACACAAACCAAATCACAGAAACAAAACACTGACTCTAGATAGGACTCTTGAAGTCTTTTGCATGACTCGCAGCCACCATAGGTTTGTAAACCGAGGGGACTGCAATTAGCAACTACACCTCTAGATGGCACTAAATCCTACACTTTGGTCAGTCAAACAAACACCTCAATGGAAAGGTACATCCGAAAAATGCTGGAAACTACCGGATCTGAATAGTGTTTTCAAACCGCTGCAGGGTCATATGAGGGGACTCAATTAAAAAGAGGAATGTGTCGCCTCTGTTGTTTTCAGTGGAATGTTGCCTGCATTGTTTCACAAACAATCAAATGATGCTGCTTGGCTTTTTTCTCCCTCCTTTTACTTCCTTCCCCTTCAAAACCCATCATGTCTAAACCCAAGTCAAGCTCATGGATTCATGTCCAAAGCCTTCATTGCCATCATTTTGTATCCACAAAGTCTCTGTTGGTTTCAAAATGCCTGAATGAACTTTGCAGAAGCAAACTTAGATTTTGCCAAATAGTTTTCCTGAGGGAGCACTAGTCTATTTTTTTTGTTTTGATGAATTATAAAATAGAAAACCCAATAAGGTTTTGCCATGAAAGAGACATCGCTTTCATGTTATGAGAAATAAAACATCAGTCATGAGAAGAGATTCCTTAAAGTATGTCTGGAAGTAGATCACAACTCGAAGACAATTTACTGAAATAATATCGCCAAGAAAAACATTTCTAGATGAAGACACAGAGAAAAAATTATACTGCGTATTTAGTCAACACAACAGCCAAATAAAAAGCTTTACATCAGCCAGCAATCAAGTCCACAACTGTCTAAGAGTACTTTTACATCTCCCTGTCTGAACTAGCTCACTGCAATCCCTCTAGCCCGAGGGCCGCCCAATGAAAACAGATCTATTGCAGTGCGGCAGCAATCTCAGAGGCCCTGCATTGGACGGCTACCTGTCCCAAATTAACGACCAATAATTCAAGGTTAGAGACAGACTGGTTTCCGTGACTTGGGGAAGTAAAACACTACTTACCTCAAGGCCCTGCGGCGAAGTGTGATCAGCCTGTTAAAGAGTTGACAGCTGTTCGCTCAAGGGCTGGTGAATATAAACAGAGACATGTGCTTCCAACACACACGCCTGCTTTACAGTCACACGCTTTCTTTGTAGTCAAAGGCATTCTACTTTACAGGATGTTGTCTTAAGTGTGTTGCATAATCCTGAGTGAATCCATCACTATGCGCTCTAAGTTCCAGAACACATGAAAACACGTCTTCTGGCCTTGAGCCAATAATCTTGTTAATTCATCCTGGCAAGAAAGCTTAATCTGTGAATGCTTCTGGTTCTGATTAACAGTACAAAAACAACATTGTGCAATCTGGCCATTCACTAATACAAACTTTATGACCCAAGCAAGGTGAGGGGAATAGAAACAAACAATACTGCTAATAAATTATTTTGTTTATTCTTCAAGCAAGTGACAGAACAATAAAACCACTCAATTTGTTCAGTATTGCAGAACCTAATTCATCTGTTTCATGACAAGGCAAAACACTGCTCTGGCACAGAGACACTGAGTCAACCGCCAAGTTTTTATCATCATAAAAAAGATAAAATCTTGCTTTTGGCTTTAGGAGAAATAGGATTTGATGAAAAAATATGTCCAAAGGACAAACAAGCATATTGGAATTGGTAACATATGACTGTTCATATGAGAGGGGGTGGGGGGTCTCTCTGGCTCGAGGTCCCCTGAACCCCTCAATCTCATGGAGCTTTAACAAGTTCAGCCAAGGGTCAGGAGTAGTATCTGCCTACAGTCAATCATCCTGACCTTTTCACAAGCTGCCACCGCTGCCACCGCCACAGGGATCCCCTATTGTAGTGACTACAGCCTGTCTGCTCTGCTACTCAGTGTGCTGGCATGTTGTTGCATGAACTGATGGGGGTTGGGAGTCGGAGGGGATTTTCGGAGATAAAATTTTAAGTAGTCTATTTCTAATGTTTCATTGTAGTACGTAATTGCAGTAAAGGATGAATGCAATAAAAGTTTGAGCACAAACAGGCACCATTTTCATTTTCTCCATAAAATAGAAGATTTAGTGTTCATATTGAGGCAACAGTTGGCATGAGCAGAGACACCAGGGACCTTTTCAGTCAAGTCCAGATTTACATTTGAAAATATTAGTTGCTTATTCAATTAGTAGAGCCACAAAAAACTGTTGATTAATTGAAGTTGTTCAAGCCAAAATGCAAAACAGTCTCTGGCTACAGCTCCTAAAATATGATGATTTGCTGCTTTGTATGTACATTGAGTATCTCTGTGTGTTGTCGAAGGAATCCATTTGAAGGTGTTGCCTTTTGCTCTGGGAAATTGTGATGGGCGTTTTTCACTATTTTTGACATTTGACAGAAGAAGTGATTAATCAGTTATGCGTATAATCACCAGTTGTAGCTATACATAAGATACATTTTCAGTCTTGCTGAAGTGGCGCTGAGCAAAACAATCCATGACAGGGGTGATCAACAGAAAATCTAGCCTGGAAGCCATGTCTGGAAGAATAACATGCAATTTCAGACAGAATGTTATATTTAATAGCTACACAACAAGATAAAAAACAGCAGATAACACTATGAATGTGCTGCAGTTTATCCTGTAAAAACGTGAGATACAACATGCTGTTACAAAGTCTCCCTTTCGGAGAGTAGACACAGGCATGTGGGTCCAATGTGGGCCTGGAAAACAGAATAGCTTGTGTATCTTTTTCCTTGTTGCCTAATTTTAGCACGCATCATGAGGTTTCCCTGAGTTGGCAGAGGTTTTATAAGATTTGGGCTAATATTGGATCAAGCTTCTAAAGCCCACATGGCAGATCAGCGCTAAATCACCACAATCAGTCGCAGATCCAACCCTTCACCATGTCAGACTGTTCTGGAGACAATGACGCCAGCAGATACAGAAGAATATATACTGTAGTAGAAGCCAGAGGGATGATCAGGCAAACACATTTGCGTAGTCTAAAGCCAAATACAACTGAACTAGGGATGTTTTATTCACTCAATCAAATGCACAAGACTCATGGACCCCCATTGGGCCGTGTCACACAAAAAGCATTCACTCAGACATTTGATGTCAGCATCTGTTTACAGCCGGCTGACAACAAACAACACATTTTTTTCTTTTTGGCAGGACTTGAGACAGACTGCTTTGAGGAAGCAGCTGAAGTTTTAACTCTGTTGAGTCGAGCTGGAACTGTAGCAGAGTCACTGCCCAGGCCGGAGACAATGAATAAGAGAGTATTATGAAACAGGGATTATCACAGGTAATGACAGTTAATAGAGCATAATTGGTATGCTTTATAAAGTGGAATCAGCAGTGGACCGCAACAGTCAAATCCCAGAGTCTGACCACGGCTTTTGAGAGGGAATATTTATAGGCTGATTTGATGACAGCAGACTATTTAGGCTCACTGTTGTGATAGATGACCGTGTTTCTTATAGCTAATAGCTAACATCTTGAAAGACCACCCCCGAAGAACAAGAAAAATAATGACCTCTGTCTGAATAAAGGATCAACCATTGGTTCAAAAACCATTCAGCTACAAAATTATCACATCATTATATATAGAATAACAGAATGTGGGACAGAATGTTGTGCGAGACCTTTGTACTGGATTACCACAGGTTTACCATTCACATGCGCCAACCACACGCTGTAGGCAACAGCAATGAATTATGTTGTTTGTAGTCATGGAGAGCAGAATTAAGAGGAAAGGAAGACATAAATAAGTGTGCTGTTCCCGAGTGGAGAAAAATCACACCGAGCCAGATCAGTTAAACAGAAGTGCTGGAGACTATGAAAACCTTACAATGTTTGTAGAAACAACATTTTAAGTGAATATAATTAGACTGTTTGTCAGAGTTTATAGTGTAAACACGTTCTACAACAGCTTACATTATAACAAAGTCCATGTTCTAACACATTTTAAAAAAATTTGAGGAGGGATGCGGCTCGGCTCCCTATCAAACTCACACTCACTGCTTGGCTTGCTCATGTATTTATAACACAAACAAACACACACTCCACTGTTGCATTCTCATTTTAGTCAGAAAAGCACAAATGTTCCCAGGCACACGGCGGATCCTGTGAGAGTCATCTGGCGTGGGAAACCTTACACAACTCCTGATTACTCATGTATTGCTCCTACTCAGCAAGACGCACTGGTTTCATCTGATCAGAAGCTACATTATATTTACATGTTAGACTGTAGTTGTCAAGTGACAATCACTGGGAGCAGTTTATGCCATTTTTGGTCATTTTAAAATGTAGCTTGTTCAGTTTTGTTTTTACTAAAGGTCACTTCAGTGACATCAAGCTGGTCATAGACAGATTGTGGGGATTAAACCCTACGACCCTCAAGTTACGGTAGTGCTTCACAAACAACTAAACCATCCTGCAGGCTACATAATCAGAAAATAGCCCTTCTAAATTATAATGTAACCATCATGCAATTGTATGCAAAATCAGACATTTCCCTTCATAATGTTTTATTAATATTGCATAATATTAATGAAACTCACTGGCATTTTCCTGTAAGCATGTGTGAAGGCTCTCCAGTGTTTAGTTTAACGCAGCAGTGAGCCAATTTTCTTTTGCCGAACAGAAATGGTCCAAATAAACAAAGCAAAGAAAATAACTCAGCAGAAAACTCACTGTAACGACACAAACATTTCAAATAATTAAAAATCATGGTTAGTCACATGCAAAATTAAAAACAGTCAAATAACAGCACCCCGGGGGATACTGATCTGTCAGCTGCACAAGTCTGGAGGAACACATTATCCCTTGGCGGAGTTGTTTTCAATGTCACACTTTCGTCTCTGGAGACTGGTCCACTGTCTGTCAGGGCGTCTGCTGTTTGCATTCACACTGTAAATCTGGAGACCACCTGGAAGTTTGGTACATGTGGCTGAATTCTTCAAAAAAAAGAATATAAAAAATATTCCACTATTTTAGTTCAAAGAGGATACAAAATAGATATGTACACAAACTAAAAAATGAAACCATAAGTAAATATAGTACATGGTAAATATATTTTATAAGAAAAAGGACAAACTTTGAATAATGTTTACACTTTTGATGATGTGATTTCTTTGAGCTGTTCTGTCTCGTGTTGCTTTGATACGTATCAAAGTTCTGGTTGCTAGGCCTCATTTAAAGGCAAAAGATGCAGCTTATTATCATGTGGCATAATGTGTCACCATGTCGTAGCAGTGTGTATGTAACTGTGGTTACATTACCTCACTGTTTAAATCTGGCACTGTTTTGATTATCAAATAAAGGATTAATATGCAGGATTATTAATAATGTAGTTGCTGCCTTATTGGAAGGTACTAAAATATCAGAATATATAACATAAACACATAAGTGTCTTTGACATGTGCTTGTGTTGCATAAAGGACATATTCAAACTCAATTAAGCCTTACCCAGCCTCCAGCATATGTCTAGAGAAATTAAGATTTGAAAGTGATTCCCATATATATTCCTTATACTCTCACTCAAAGCCAAAACACCACATGATGCCTGGCAGCTTCAAAGATGAAAGCTGGCTTAATGTTGTATCCTTGAGGGTTTTATTAAGTGGACTGTACGTGAGTGGTGGCTAGCCCATGTCTGTATTACTGTTAGTCCTCATTGGTGACACAATCCATGCTCTGTTCTGCAGAAACTGATACTGATGCTGTCATAACACTTATCAAGATAACATTTAGTTTTTTATATCAAGTTTAATACCAACCACTTCATCATATCAACCCCATGCCGACAAGCATGCCTGCAGGCAAAACAGTCTGTCACCTGCTCATGATTACAAGGAAATGTGCACACCATGCACAAAGTTACATACACACACGCAGAAGCTGTCGTGTTCAACTAAACCCTCTGAGACAGTAAGTCCGAAAGACAAGTGAAGAACTTGGAGTGCAGAAAGTTTTCCAGACTTGGCTCAACTTATGCGTCTCACTTGAACAGGGCAATGAATCAAGCACTTCTCAAGAGAACCATGTGACACCTCAATATTAACAATGCTTCAATGAGACACACGTTTAAAAATTCAAATTACAACTCTGTTTCCTTTGATCCTTTGTCAGCAAGGGAATGTACCCCAATGAACAAGCTGCTTCTAATTTGCTTATGACACCTGTCATCCAAGTATGTTGTGAATCACCTGTTAAAAAGGTGCATTCCTTTCATTTCCAGCATCAATCACGTGTCAGTGGGTGTCACAAAAAGTCAAACAAATTATGTGACTTGGGAACTATGAAAGCAATGCTGTCAAAATTATCCAAAATTTCAAAAAATGTTTCGTTGTCCTTGGCAGCCGGAGCAACACAGGCAGAATGCTGTTGATCTGGTGTATAGGGAAGTTGCACATGGCAAATGAACGCCATTGGCACTATAAATCAAATCTTCATACATCTAACAGGGCTCAGCAGTAATGGTTGCCATTAGAAACCATTATGAGAAACAGCGACCGATTCTTGATCTGTGTTGCCTTCAGGGACCAACAATTTTTAAATATATGATAACAAACAGCAAAAGGTGCAACCTAAAATAAATAAATATTAAAGATTGTTGCACTACTTATCTTTAAATGTTTCTGTTACAATCGTAACTGTAACAAAACATCGCTGCACATAATAAAAAAATTCCGTAATTAATAAATGATGCGATGTAAGAAATATGTAGTGGTCATTTTAAGAACAAGAGTTCCTTTGAGACTTCAGTGAGGACAAAACGTTTGTTCTTTGTTATCTTTCACTGGTTCTCAATGGATTTCATAACAGTCTTTGACCCTTGTAAGATTTCTAGGTTTGGCTACGGAAGTGGTCTTTGTTCCTCACATCCTTTCACATGAAAGATGAAAAGTTCAGTGGCCTTATGCCAATATTCTCATAAACTCAGTATTTGAGGAAGCTTGAAACTAAACAAGAACTACTTTCAAATGTCTTCAGAATGAAACATCCATTTCATGTCAAGCTGTATAGTTTTGTCTACACACTGTCTTGTTGAACATCCTGAAATCCTGAAGAGACAATATTTAGTAACAAGTAAAGAATCGAGTAAATACTTTTTACAAGCACTGTGTGCAGACTTCATGGAGAAGATTTCCAACACTGATCCCTTCAGAGCTCATAGAAAAAAAGGAAGTGTTCAATACATTCTAAAGTTAACATGGTAGATAAGAGCAGGTGTGCGTCTTACGTTCACGTTAATGTACAACACATTTCACATCTTTTTTGTATTTTCTATTTTATTTTTTTCATAGGTTTAATAGAGCCAGTCCATGTGTTTGAGAACAGTCAAGCAGTTAATTCTCTTTTCATTTAAGACATTTTTAGATTAAATAAACCTGGAAAAAGTAAAGTCTTACTCATAACATACCACAAATCTTATGATAGATAAACTTGATTACTTGCTTGACTAAATAACATTTTAATAACCAGTGTGTTATGTTTCTTGCTGTTGTCACATACTGGAAACATTCCTCTCTCCTAAGAAAAACACTGCTGCCCTTCTACAGATATTAACAACTCTGTTCATTCTCTGGGCTCCTTTGGTCCATTTTTTTATTGTCAATTATACTGCAGAAGTAGTTCATATGTTCTGAAGAACTATATTTAGAAATGGGTTGACCTGTCTTAAACAGTTTGATAAACTCCCAAATGTAAATAATAAGTGGAATATGTTATTAAAGTTTATATTGATAAGATGTTACTGAAATTATTCCAACAAATTCAAACTTTCAGAACAAGTAGAAGAAGTTTTCTTTACAATTGTGTCACACCTTGGCAGTGATTATTACTAAGTGAGGCTAAAACAGCTCAGCAAGTGTGCCACACTCTACCACACTGCAGCCATTCATATGCCAGACAGTGCCATTTATACTCAGGCTTGCTCAGTGCTTTTGTACTTGCAGTAGTCAATAAGAAAAGGTTGGGTTGCACCAGAATGCAAAAACTTTAAACTTTCACCATCTGACAACTGCTCTTTGCGTTAAAACTATAAACCTGGCATTTAGGCAGAGAAGACTGCTTGCTTACATATTTTCTTGCTAAAACAGTTCTAATTTCTGACGCCTGGTTGCCTTCTTTATGCCTCCCGTTCCCCTCGACTCTCGATAAGCTTCTCTGATTAAACAAGTCAAATTTCCTGCGACTAAAATCACCTAGCCCTAAGCTAAATGTTAGTATTCCAAATAGTCTGTCCCATTTCCACCCTGATGATGGAACAATGTTTGGGTTGTGGATTAACCCCACTCCTGTCCCCCATTGGCGCTACTCACATCCACCCCCATTCCCTCCCATGTTTTTCTCCTCCCCATTCTCTTCCAGGCTTGGCGGGGACCTGAGCCCACATCAGGGGAAAGGGAAGGAGTATTTGGCCTGAGGATGGCTTGGCAGTTGTCCGGGATAAAGGAGAGGGAAGGGGACCTGTGCTAAAAAGGATGAAGGAAACTCTGAGTAGGGTCACATATGAAATAGGGTGTCAGGTGAGAGCCAGGTTAACACTGATTACTTCATCCGGTTTTAGCTCCAAGGTGATGCTGACAGTTGTGACTTGCCTGCCAGGTAATTTACCGAGTGTGTGTATGAACAGGAGTGTGGATGGAACAGTGGCAGTCACTTAATTTTATTTGTAAGCCAATACAATGATACCCTATGCCTGACATTTAGAAGTGTCATGAAAAAATGAAATCTATAAAAGTAATCATATTATAACCAACACTGACAACTTACTTATGAATGGTATATGAGTTGCCTTTCTCTCTAAGGTTCACATAATTTCCCAATTGTATCGGATTGAAGTTGAGCGGCAGAGCTGTGTGTATGTAATGGAAATGAGTGTGATATCAGGCCAGTTTTAGAATAACTTTGGCCTTTTAATACAGGCACATCTCCTTTTGATTTTTGGTGGTAGTTTGACCATTTTGTTTGATGTTATACATCTGACTCCAGGATTGGGCCTTTAAAGTTTAGATAACCTTCTGCTCTTGCTGCAGAACTAATCAGCTACTAGGTTTAAAGCTTTTAAGAGAAAAAAAAAAGTCAGGTGGAAGTAAAACTGTCTGATCTGGCAAAGAATTTCCTATTAGATGACCAGGGGTACTATTTGGGTGGGACAAGGACAAACAGGACTTTTATTGTGTTGGCCCACACTGGCTTTAAGTGATGTGTGTATGAGGGGGAATCAACCTTCAAACCTTTCCACATAGCACACACAATCCTACAATCCTCTGAACTCCTTTCAGTGGCACAAATGCCACCTCTTCAATTTAGCCATTACCCTGGGTGTGCAGTTACAAATCCCCATTCTACTAACCCAGCTTACTTCACACACATTTTCATTTGAAAGAAATTAGATATAGGGAGAGAAGGTATTAGTAAATACATGAAAGAGCACTGCAGGAAGATTACAAGGAAATAGAAGAAACATATCTTTCTCTTCTATCAAATGAAATGAAGTTGAAGTTGATGGACAACTACTGTCATTTGCATGTATCAAAATATGACCTTGTAGTTACAAGTATGCCCTTCCATCAACTAAGGCCCCTTGGTATGTCGTTGAAGAACAATAACATCCTAACTCCGCTGGTTTCCGATTTTACACAATATCTCTTGCAGAACGCAGCAATATCTCACCTCCCTAAACATCCCATACCGACCAGGATTTTAGTGACAACCCCCCACAGCTCTGCAAGATCAGAAACAAAGGGCCTCCGTGTCGACAGTCGCTCTCTGAGCTAAGCTTCCTAAGCAGCAGGGCTTTTCCAGGGGCCTCCACTAGTCTCCAATATCCTGCCTGCTACAGTCTCCATGAGGCCGAGGGCAAAATCTAGCCAGTGGCCACACTGGAAGCCCTAGTCAGAGAGACGGACGCCCCAGCCTTGACCTGCTGGGATGGACATCTTGACGCCAGTGTTGTATCAGCCAGGTTTTCAAAAGGTGCTTTTATTGAAGACGGGGGGAGGGGGGGGATTAAGGGTATAATGACAGAGGGTGTCACTCCCTGTACATTGTAAAGCCCTCCCGAGGCAAATGTATTTTGTGACTTTGGGCTATACAAATAAAATTTGATTTGATTTAAACTTCACCTTTGTATCACTGACAATTGCTGCAATTATTTTCACTGGATGACCTAACTAATATGGAAACAATGCTTAAGCTTTCAGTCATTTATTTTTTTTCAGTAAATTTAGTGTAGTAGTGTTATTTTCTTAGAGACTGAGCAATATAAGATTTGGCACCATGTGCCTGTGAAGTGCTCCATGCTCAATACAGTATCCAGGCAACAGACCTTGAATCTTAGTAAATACAAGTATGATAAGAACACTCTTCATCTTCAAGCTGTCATTCTAAGATAGGGAGGGTTGTATTCCAGCCAATACAAACAAAAACCTGTCTAAACCTACAGTGTGATAAGATTCTGTTCTTCGTTGTGTACATGTTCAAACATGCTCTCCCCTCTTCGCATAACAAAGCTCTGTCCTCAGCAAGGCTGAACTAATCAGGATCTTTAGTGACATTCTGTCAACACTGGAGCACAAAGCTGGTTAATTAGCGTGTGTACAATGGCTTCTGGGCGTTTGAGACACTCTGGCCTGTGGTATGATCTTGTTGAAACTTCCACTTGAAAAGCAACACAACACTGATTCTATTACAATTTGGTTTCCATTACAACTTCAGGATAACAGCCAACTGGCATTACCAAAATACAAATGCACTGCACTATTAACTAATCTTCAGAAACATGTAAGAAGAATACAAAATAAAATAACAAATATGTTTGATCATCTAAAGACAAATAGGCTCCATCTCCAACAAAAATTGCATCATTTTAGACATGTTTGGCATAAACTAAAATAAATATCCTCGTATGAATGTATTGCATGTGGAATGCTAAACCAAAACCATAATACACAAAGATGACTTGGCCAACTAAAGGTGTGTAAGTGGATTCTCTTGGATTGATGCTATCACTGGAGGACACGACAGGATAAGTAGCCATTTTAGACAAAGCCTTATTGACTTTAAAGCTTGAAAATATCCCCTATATCCCATATTATGGTCTCAAATTGTTAAATGTGTAAGTGGAATGTAATGGAATCCGTGTTCCCCCAACTGTTTCCCAAGGCTAAGCCCCTCTGTCACCCCTGGGAACATAGGGGTCTGTCAGTCCAAGTTAGCAGTGAGCTCCCATTAGGAAAAGGAAGCAATGGGGCCAGGCTTTCCTTACCCCGAATGCAAAGAAATCCTGCCATTGTGCTTCTCCCCAGGGGTTAAGGGATTTTAAGAAAGAATCCCAGGACCGACAGTATCTTTCAAAGACAACACAATAACAAACTTCAGTTCTTCACCGTCTAAGTTCCTTTAAAGTTGCGGTGTAAATCTCCCAAACCACTAAAAATAGATACACTAAATGGGTGAACAATTTTGGACAAAATTTTGTTCCATATTGGCAAACTAATGATGGATTATCTATACTGAACATGCAGATATAGTTCAGCTTAAACAAAAAAAAAAACGTTTTATATGTATGTAGTTCTGAATAGTAACACATTAAAATCTCTCAGCAGTGCGTTTTAGATTTAGACCAGATTAAATGTGCACCATTAGTCTAAGATGTGAGTCATCAAAGATGTTTGTATGCTGTTTGTTTGTGTAGGTGTGTGTACCAGAGCCTCCAGTAATTCAAAAAATAAAAATCACACATTTTCAGAGAGACAAATATTTTGACTGAAAGAAAGAGGTAAACTGTATTAAGACATCTAAGTGACTGACAGTTGCTGATTGGTTGAATGAATCCCTTCACTGAATGAATCCCTAGACGAGATGGGAAATGAATGGATAAAGGGTAGAAACACTACACTCTTCAGGTAACTGTTGAAGTGCAGCGAGCAATGTAAAGTCACAAACAACAGTATTGTACAGAGACTGGGGGTTATGTCCTGTAAAAATCCATGTGACAAATGTGAAAAAAGTAGGCCCAAAGAATAGAGGACTCTGTGATTGTGAGCTAAACCCTAAAAATGTTCAAATGCGATAAAATGAAATGCTTCTTTAAGCAGATTTTTAGGAGGAATTTAGTCATTACATCAAGCTCCGATTTCCATTGTAGGAACATGTAAACCAATAGCCTACACTCTTTTACATAGTAGCACTTACTCACAATGCTCATAATGCCTACACACACGCCTGCACACTGGCACACACTGTATAGCAATCTAAGATGGACTGATGACTGATCAGGTTGTGCAGTGGGATTAACGTTAATGTTGGAATAAAAGCTTTGAAAAGAGAATTTTTGAGTTTGCAAAGTATGAATAGTTTCACAACAGCTATTACGCCTACAATCTGAGAATCGTTCATTGACCGAAGCTTAGGCTTTGCTCAAATTGCATAAGTTGCCTTGGAACTGTTTGAATAACTGAGAACATTAGCAGTCTATTGCTGAGTAAGTGCAAAATGTGAAAATGTATAAGTTGAATACTTCTCTGAATGTGTTGACATACACGCTGGGGGGAAATAGTGCAAAGAAATAGTACATAAAACCTCTACAAGTGACGATAAAGTTTAAAGGACAATATTCTATAGTTCTCAATCTGTGATATTTGTGCATTCTTTTTGTTGTTTTTGTCACAACTTGTCTTCTGTACTTCAACATAAGATTAGTAAATTCCAAGAAAGCCTTTCAACAACCCTGTAAGAGGGTTCATGAACTTCTTACTTTCAACTCTGGACTCTATGTGAAGATTGGTAAAGCAATACGAACACCAGCTAAGCATTTCTCAATAAAAAAGTTGTGGCCCTTTCTCTAAACAGTAGTATCTGGTATAGAATGGTAGTGTCTCAATTACTCAACAGTAAAACCACATGCTGTACTCCAAGATAGACAAATGATGTACAATACATCTCAGATAAAGGTTTTTTTCGGAAACCAAAACAAAAATTTCAAAAGGTAACAGTCACAGCACCAAGACAAAACATTCAGATAAGCTTCCTGTATCTCTTTACTGATAGTGTCAAAGTTGGACTCAATGCCACCCAGGGGACATTGTCATGCTCGCCCTCAAAAGAAGGAGGTGCAGCTGGCTAGATTAGTCAGGATTAGAGTTTATCTCCCACTACCAGCAAGCTGATGGGGATAAAACCACTCAAGAGAGCAGTACTGTAAACTAAGCCATTCCACTGTAGGTATTTAGTTGACACTCTTAACTAGGTAGACCTGACCTGAAGTCACTTAACTGCTACTGTTTTGATAAAGGACACTTTATCTTGGACACTGCATAACAGCTTCTGCATTGGATCAATCTGTTGGTTCGTGTTTCTTGTATCCTGCATTCCATATAAAAACCCCAAATATATGACACAACAAAAGGTTTTTGAAATGAATACTTAAAATGTATACCCTGCTCTACAAACTCTATACCAAGATACAACAAGCAACCATATCCACTATTTACAACAGTAGTACAAGAAGTAAATGTACTTGTCTTGAATGCTCATGGTAAGTGTGCAAGGGTATACTTATTTAAATCAATATATCAATGGCCTCCTAGAGGCCAAAAGACTTGAAAAGACAGACTTTTACTTTTACTTTTAGAATAACTTCCACCTTCCAAAAGGAGAGATTCATACCTTTTGTATCAGAAGAGAAATGTTCTGTTAATTCATGATATCCCTTCAGCTAACAGTAAATGCAGAACAGGTTCAAGAATGAAGAGGTAAAAGTTACCCAACAAAGTAGGGATGCAGTGTCAACCGATTTTTAAGGATTCTGGTACTTATTCATTCTGTGTAATTCTACATCAATGTAGACCATATTTAGAATAACAAGCACAACCTTTTGTGCACTTTATCTTTTTGTGCCTTTTAGACGGCACGTAAGGACTGATTTTGACCAGTCAACCTCTTATCACTGATCTAAAATACATTTTTGCAGAGTTTGTCTATATCAGGTACTTCAATAACCTGTTGCAATTAAATTGTTGCCAACATTTAACAAATAGCCTCCCTGAATTGGAGGGCTGGCACTGGTCCAGGCCTGAAGGAGTCTGAGGAGACCCCTGCCTGCTGCTGTCGATATACAGAAGCTGACCTGCTGCAGTCAGAGAGAACAGGACTCCTACTGTACAAAGTCAAACATATGCCATTTAGCGAATGCTTTTATCCCCTTCACTACAGTGAGTGCTTGTATTTTCAGCATGGCTGGGCCCAGTGGAAATCTGAACCCTTCACCCTGGCGGCAACAGTGTCAGTGTCAGGCTGTCTCCACTGAGCTACAAACAACTGACGACTAAAAGTCACTTTAAAACTGGTTGCCAGACTTAGAACCAGCCAACCACTTTTGGTTTGCCAAAGATGCTGGGATGGTTGCTATAATTTAAGTGATGTTACTTGTACAATGATGGTCTTGTGGAATTATACTCATTTGAGGAAAACAATGAAAATTTTAACACATTTCCTTTTAATTCTCTATTCGTTTTCTCTGTCAGAGATGCACATGAAGCTTCACATTTAATGGATTGTGGCTGTGGCTTAGCTTCACTAATGACTCAAAAGCAGTGTACTAAATTGCAAATTTGCAAGACAAATTATCGTACGTGGACAAATGGCTGGGTCCACCATCCTGATTATATTTGCAGCCATGAAATTTGAGGTTTTCTGCTTGCAGTTTGTCTGGGTATGTCGGTCTCTCTGCAGCTACTAGTGGCTACACATTTAAAAGGCAACGGCTTCACTTTAACTTTATTTGACACAAAGGGTGAGAGATACAGAGAATCTTTAAAAATACAGAAAAGTGTTTCAACTATAGGCCATGCAGAGCAAAGCAAGCAACAGTGAACAGTGTACAGCTGATAAGATGTCCTGAATTTGAGATCAATGAGGTTTGAGTGTCTGGACAGCAGGTGGTGCTATTTATGGATTCAGTCATGGTGGTTTTAATACCAAATTTCCCTCCTGCTCACATATTATTGCTGTCTCTAGTATAAAACATTTCATCTTTGCCCAAACACCACCAGGTATACAGACGACACATGAGGCAGATGTAGAGGCTTTCATGATTTGGGTATAAACTGGTTCACTGGTGTGTTGCATCAGTCAACATTAGAGTAAGGAGGGACAGTAATTTTGCACCTAATCATGCAATCAAGTGTTGTTGCAGACACCGTCAAAATTCAACTGACAGGTTTACTACCTAACATCTTCTCAAACTATATTTACAGGATTTACTTGGATCCAACCCTAATAATTACATCAACTGAACGTAATGCAGCGGTGGCGCCTTTGACAAATTCAGATGGATGATAGCAAATCATACAAAACATGTAACTAGTAGACCACCTACTTTACTCAGAGGATTCAACATTCAATAAATGACAGCTTGTTGCAAAACACAAGCTGAGTGGTGAAAGTCTACAATCAGGTCCTGACAGCTGAACATGTTCAAACATATTTATTCTTCTTAGTGAATAGAGGTTGTTGGTTCACTGCTAGGTCCCCTCTTTCTTGGTGATTGTGCCTATAAAGTATTGTAGTTTTCATTTGAATGTTGCAATGCAAAAGGTGCAAAGTTGGCAGTATAGCAGTATAGTGGTCAAATATAACAGCAAGCACAAGAAAGTGTGGGAAAAAGAAAGCAGTAGACGCTTATTCTCATGCAAATAACAGCTAATGGTTTTAACTGAATACTAATACTAAAGAGTCTGAAATGGCAGCACAGGGGGGAGGAACATGCATGTTATTAATCCTGAATTGGATTATTCCTAAACCAACAATTATTCTATTCTTTCTTCAATACACTTTATGACTGACTTTAAAACTAAATCCAAAGCTTTGGAGGGAAAAGGGGAACTAAAGAAAATCAATTATAGTTGCCAGCACCATTGTGACAGATGTTGATGTCTAGTATGTTCTTATGTCTTAACAGTGCAGCAGATCAAGACAGTATTAATGATTTATTAATGATGATTAGCTATATAGCTAAGAAGCCATACTGACAATACAGAAATTCCCCTCTAATACGAGTATAAGTATAGTGACAGTAATGCTGCATCATGCAACTGGCAGACAAATGCCAGTCAGCTGAGGGACATTTGTGTCACTTTCCAGAGTGCGGTGACAGCATGCATTGTTATTGGAGGGCGGGGGGGCAAACAGCTGGGAAGCTCTGCGAGTGTGTGTATGCATGCGTTTGAATGGCATGGGGATTGAAGGGCTCAGGAATGTTGGGGTGAGTGGGCATACAATCATGTGTATGAGACTGTGTGCTGTGTGAGTGAGACAATGAAAGCCATCCCACTCCCTTCTAAAAGCCTCCTTTCATGGAGGAATCATGGAGTCACTGCAAAAAAAAAACTAATTTTATCTTGAACCGTGTCTAACAATATCACTGTTGGCTTGAAACAGCAGAAAATATCTTTCAATGAATCAAGGCAAGGTAGATTTATCTATCTGACTCATGATACTGACACTTTCCATCTTCTAAATAATACTGAAACTATAGCTGTATTGAAGTTGAGCAGTCAGTGGTACAGTACAAACGCATTCAAAGACAACAGGAAGAAAACAGGTTGGCTCCAAATTAACGTAGATCATTATTAAATCTACAAAGCAAAGAATAACCTGGAACGTCAAAACCTTGGGCCAATGCAAGAAGACAATATGATGGGGTCTTTTTCATAACATGGTGCTATGCTGTTGCTCAAGGACTGTCAGTCAGCCTGCCATCCAGTGCAGCTTGCACTTGCTCCCTCGATAGTCAGAAAGAGTCCAGCTCCCCAGCGCCCCAAGTCAGAAAACTAGGAAACCAGCTCAGCCTGCATGACCCAATTAGAAACATCCCCTGGACGGTGGAGAAACATCAGTCTCTGTCCTATCCATCAAACAGTCCCATATGCCCACAAAGAACAGTTCCAAATAACACCTTATATAATATGTTTTCTAAGATTGTTCGTGCTCTTCCCTCAGCAGCTACCTACATTAAAACACCTCCCCTTTACAAACTCAATCTACAACTACTGCTAAATAAGCTCCAGCAGATGTGGCTTAAGGACAGGACACTATTTATTGAGAAATATCTGCTGGAGGGACAGATTTGCACAGGTTTTCCCAACTGGTCTAAGAACTTGAACCTGTGACCTTTCACTCAAAAACCCACTAAATAATCAATAAATCTGAATTTGATGGGAGGCCTGGAAAGTGACCCACATTGTCTGTGAATAAGGGCAATCAATAGAGTGATGGCAGATAACATGACATAGGAGGTATGGCTTGTAATTATGGGAAAAGATTACAGAGCAGGCTTGTGACCGAGCCGTTCGAGTCCCTGAATGGGTTGAGAAAATCTGTCTGGAGGAAGTGAAGGATTTGGCAGACTGGATGGTGACTTTACAGAGCTGATCTCAGGTACGGTTGATTTCTCTCTGCAGATTTTCCACAAAAACAAGAGTTGAATGTTTGATTAACTTGAAGAAAACAGATCAGAGAACACTTCTACAGAGCTTTGTTTGTCTGTTTCAAGGTCATCTTTGGTTTGTGGTTGCTGTCTAATGAAAAGGAATCCAGGTCCTTCAAGTAAAACTTTTATTTTGTGGTTAGTTCAAAGGAATATTATTAACTGAAATCAACTCTAGGGCTTTCTGGACATGCTGTGGTTTTTATGAGGAAGTAGCACAGCACATTGCAAGATGACTGTGTATAATAAATTCCACTTCAAGTGTAGCTTAGGGTGGTTTTGTCTTTCTTTTATACAATTATTAATGGCAATATCTTAATTGAAGCAGCTGCGGTTAGTGCAGAGACCAACAGGAGGAAAGTTTCACTGGCTCATTAGATTTTATTTTTCCTGTCTCATTATACTAGAACTAGATTTTCCGAACTTTATCAGGGTGCAGAGTCTGACCTAAAGCTTGCCAACACGCAATATGTAGTTGGAAGCACAGTGAAAGATGTAAACTACAAAAAAAGGCAGTTTCAGCCTATAAAAAGCTTATAACTTTAAGTCTATTGTACAGTTATAATCTATGTCGTTTTGGGTGGAAGCATCCTTTACATGCTTGAAATTTCCCGTAAAATGCCTCCCACTCCTCACACTAACATGCTGTCAACATCTGTCAGTTACGTTTCTTTTCAGAGTGAGCATTAGGGGTGTGCTGGCTAATATGGCAAGTCATAACAATTGTTAACAGCTTCCCTGCAGAGAGCAGCTTTGCAGCACTGGCACACAGCCGGTTGTACCTCCTTTAGACTGGTGTGTACTGTGTCTCTGTGGTGTGTCGCACTGCAGTTTGGCTGCCAGTTTTTGCTTTGCTCTCTCCTCCTTGAAAGCTCTGTTTCTTTCTCGCTATATCAACAGACGGACCTGACAGCTAAACTGGAGAAATAAGTTCACCTTGTCAAAGACAACAGGCACTAGTAGATGCACACAAACATGCACAAACCTAGGAAGTCAAGGGACACCCAGACTGAGCATCTTTTTTTAGCCCTTTTAGTTCATCGCAAATTGTGGCATTGTGTGGCACAAGAATGAACTGATATCAGCCTTAAAGTGGCCAGTATACTCCCATCAGAACTGGTTATTGGACTGTTGAATAGCTTGATAAAACTAAATCATCCAGTGTTGAATTGGAGAGACCATTCCTGTAACATTCCAAAACCAATAATCCAACATTTACACCAACTTCACACTGTGATTGAACAACTGTGCATGCCAGGGTTTGAACTTCTGTCTCCCAAGCTCTCATGCAACACTATGAGACTGTCTAAATGTGGACCCCCATATTTTAATCACCTTTGTGTACAGAGTAATCCGTATTAAAATAAAAGTGAGAATGACAGAAAAGTCATTTCCAAAATATCAGTTGGACTCCTTAATATCCTAAAAACCAAAGCAGATTACTGTTGTTTGTGATACAACCTAACTGGCTGAGTTGCCTTCACCCTAGACAGTAGCCTACTTTATTTGCATAGATTTGCTTGTGAAATGAAGTACCTGTGGATTTTACTAGATAAGTTGAGCCATTTGGTTTTTCTTTTCCTCCCAACATCAGATGAGCACATTTTTTATTTGTGTACTTTGGCATGTAAAGCCTTCATATATCCACTTTGACCTCAACGGGAGTGAAGAGCAGCCAACAAATGCACTGCTTTATTTGAAAGCTCCTTGAGATGAAGGGCATTGCAGATAGAACCAACATGAACACCAGAACGGCTAATGATTAGAGATGTTGCCTTTGGGATCAGCTGGAGCAAATGTGAAAACAAAGTAACTGTGGTCATTATTTGCTGATTATATGTCACTGCCAATGATTTCTAGAAACTACACAGTGTGGAATAACCTTGAGTGGGTTCATGTTGCCTCAGTGACAGGATGAACACACATGGACAAACATGCACATATCGTGGAAAAGAAGGCGGCTAATCTCCCATCTACTTTGGTAATCCACCAGATGATCACCTCTTACCCTTACAAACATGCGTGTGTTCATAAAGACCCATCTGGACCCAGACTGGCAGGCTTTTGCTGATACTGCATCATTTATCTTACTACTTATTGGATTTTGTTTGTACACCGCAGCATCCTCTTTACAAGTTCAAATCTGATGAATTAGAATACCATACATGACAACATCTGACAATATCTGACATACTATGGCCAAATCATGCCTTCCATAGCACTGATGTTTTTAAAAGGTAAGTTTAGTTAAAAACTTTGAAAAGTTTGTTGTGTTAGGTGGCTAAAATGCACATAAGGGTAATGACACGTCCATAAATCTGCTTCTCTTAAACAACTAATCTCCTGATCTTGCCACTAATGCCACAGTGTCAACATGCCAGCTCTTTTCCCTGCTTCACTGGGAGAGGACAGAAGGCTTCTGCTGAGATTGAGACGATCATAACCACAGGATTACTGATTAGCATCTTACTTTCAGGGATTTCTTATTTGTGTGAGTGACTGAAGCTGTGTGGTGCTGATTTATTGTACTGACAAAGGAGGAGCGTCAATCAAAATGTAAAAACTACAAAATTCAATTGTGTATTTCACTTGTATCAGCTACAGCTCAGCGGAGCAGAATGTCAATGGTTATGTTGCAACTTGCTCAATCAGTAGCACTTTGGATGCTTTAATTCAGGCAACACAAATAAACTACTGTAACTGTGGCTAATAAAGCTTATTTAACAAGTATGTGTTGAGTCTGTAAATGTAGCATTTGAGTCTAAGAACCTAATTAGCAGCTTTTGCAATGTGGAAAATTAATTTTAGTACCCACACTCTCTTTCATGACAGCAGATGCCGGAATTAAGCTGTGAATACAATGAAACCAAGTCTAAGACTTGGCCAGCTGAAATTGATCATGTCCATGTTTCGACTTAATTCTCATCCTGGAGTAATACACTTAACTGTGTATCCTAGGCTCATTGTTCAAGATGCACAGTGAGTGTGTGGGGGGGGATTTCCAGCTAAGCAGAGCATTACTGGAGATTCACACAGGGGACTTAAGCCCCGCGAATTGGCTGCGCCACAGTTTAGCTCCATCCTCTGCCTGATGTCAATTCACACCGGCCGCATGACGGCAGCATAGCAAGCCCTCCGTATTCACGCAAGATCATTCGAGAATCCTGAACATATGTGAGACCCCACGATAGACTGGGTATAAAGGAAACAACAACAAACAGCTGACTTTGCTTCTCCGACGTGGAAGAGATTATAAAAAGGATCTGTTGTGTCAGAAATTATTGTGTGTTGTTCCACTTCAACAACATCGTTCATGTTAAGACCCATTGATTGATTGACTGCTGACCTGGTGCCACCCGTCATGATGTAACGTTGATGTGAAGTTGTGATAGGCTACATGAACTGCGTATTGAGATTTACGCGTTAAGATTTACGCGTTTAGCAACGGCTCCCGTCAAAAATAGAAATGTTAGGGAATGATAGCGCTGCAACGCGGAGAGTCACTGCTGGGACGCTGCTAAGACATTCCGTGGCGTGCCTGGTGTGAATGGTTTCATTGATTAGAGTGGCAGCGATCAGCTCCGGTGACCACGGCGCAGCCGTTCCGTGGCACTTACGTCCCCGGTGTGAATAAGACAGAACATTTTTTTTTTTTTTGTAGGAACGAATGACAATGCCTTCAAACTCAAATGACATAATGGATGAATTCACAAGCGCCCACAGATCTTTCTATGCGCAGCCTTTGCAAAACAGCCTGGAGCCAAAAACAGACAGGTGTGCTGTAGCATTTCTCATTTTCTATGTCTGTCAAGACGTGTAACCATGGAAAGAGCCTTTATTAGTGCAGATACAAAACATACATTTTTTTTTATAGTTCATCTATCAAGCTAATCCTCTTTATTCAATGCAACATGAGTCACTCTGATAGACAAATGACTGTGGATGGATGTGCATTAGCCCAGTTTCTGTAAGCTTGCCCTTATGATCTTTTGGTTGGGGGCCTGTGTCACTAAACACCAGACTATCATGACACTTTTAAAATCAGACAGGGGGTAGTGATGGTGTCCTCATGTCAACAGTGACTGTGCAGCAAAATTAAAACTAAAAACATTAGTGTATAATATGAAATTTAAAAAAACTTTTTTTGCTGGTGAGGTGACATGACATATTGTTCTTACAGTGCACAAGGATCACTCTTTGGCAACTATTACCTTGTTTTCCCTATTTTCTTGGCTTGGTTCATTATTTCCTGGCTCCTTAAGTTAGATTTTCCGTAGAAAACATCAGAAGCTGTCATCAAGTCTAGTCCCGCTTGGCAATTTATCCTGATATACTGTATCTCATTCTAGCCAGATTAGGCTTTCACTCAGTACGTTTGCATGGTGATTGATTGAAGCCTGTTTGTTTAACAGTGTAGTCTGATGCATGTCTTTGCACAAGACTTACCGAGAATTGCGACTTAGCAAAATATGTTGTTCTGCTTCAGTTAAGACTGAGACTAAGAACAAATACCAAAACAATCTAGAATTCCAGTCACAGTTGACATACACATTACAACACTGCAAACATACTCACATTTATATCTCAAGTGAAGTCCCAAGATAAAATACTGTGTGTATACTGTTAGAACCAGAATGAGAATTGCATTGCACACAAGCCATATTGAGTCTATAATATAGATCAGCCTGATTATTTAACCGTTGAGTATAATGGTATCACAGGAATGATCATTGACATGACATGCAGATGATATCACTTTGCCTGTCAGGCATGTCACAATGGATTGTATTATTCACAGCCCCGTGAACATGCCATGACTTGGATAGAAGGAAGTGGGGGTTCGGGGTGAGAGAGAGAGAAAGACACTCAGACAATAGAAAACGAAAAGAGAAGAGACACTGAACAAGTTGAGACAAACGCTGGAAAAAAATACATCTTGCCAAGAGAAATTATTTACATTATACATTTTTGCAACATAACGCAACTATCAGGCAGTAACAAGAGCCTGAGCGCCATCTTCAGACAATTAAACAGCTACGCAAATTTTTAATACAAAACGAAGGAAATCTAATATGCACAGAGCCAGTTTTTTCACAATTCAAATTTTACAACCCAAACAAATAATTGTTAATCAAAAAAGTAATTGGTAGATTAAATAATAATGAAGATACGACTTGAAACTTGAATGGTTATGGCTGCACACAAAAAAAAAAAATCTAACTAAACTACACTTGCATACTACAAGCTAATCTGCAGAAACAGTGCAAGATGACCTGCCCTTTTGTGTAGACTCAGCTGTCATGGCAGTGTCATAGTTTTTAGCAGGTTTTGAATCATGTAGGGTGTTCTGAGCTGTACAAGCTGTACAAGAGCTGTTAATCTCTCATACTTGGCTGTGTATAATACTGACAAGATATCTTCTTGTGATTCATATAAATCATTTCAACTTTTTTTCCCCATTTGTTCCCATGCAAAATCTCTATGTTCGTTTCCTCCAGAAATGTCTTTAATTATAACAAGGCAAGCGATTAATTATGCAACTCTCTCTCAGATTTATAGCTTTCATAACAATTTGCCAACAGCAAAATAGTACTCAACTACAATTCAGAAGAAAGCCAATTCATCAAACCACCAAGATGTGCGCTGGGACCAGTCAGACCATTCCATTGGGTTTCCATTGAATACAAACACCCCGCGGCTCCATGGCACAAATCATTCAACGTAACCAACTGAAGGTTTCCACCCTCATCAAAGGGTCAGTCAGTCTCTTCTGGAGTTCAGAGAAGGCTAAACATTGTCATTAGCGACCGTGTTATTGACGAGATGGTGAGAGGAAACGGCGGGCAAGTAATGAGTGCAGGTGTGAATGCTTTATGGTGTTGGGTTTTACGGAGAGGGCCACTGGTTCCTATGATAGCACATTTTAGAGCATTATTTTGTTTTCAAAGTGGATAATATGGGAGAAAAAATATCTCTTACAATGAAAGATTAACTCCAAAAAGTTCAAATCCTTGTAGAAAAATTGACTTTAATAATTGGATGTGACATGCAAAAATACAGCTATGTCTTGGTGCTATGGCAATATCGCCTGTAACCACAACAGTGATTGGTCAGCTAGGGTTGGTCATGGACATTTTTCCACTGCTGGTAGAGATTGTTGATAGTGGAAAAAAGAAGCAAGTTGAAGATTCAGCAATCTTCTCCCTTTCAGGAACATCTTGCAAATAAATTAAAAAAAAACATCTTACGCTGCACTATTAGCTAATCAGTTTCCTCTTTGGATTTTACTATGGCAGGACTACCAGGACACGTTGACAGAGAAGCACATATCTGGTTTTCAACAGCAGTTTCAGCATCTCCATGGTTAGCTAGAACACAGATGTTGGAATTATTCTCACCCGCCAAAACAAAATTAAAGAGTAACTGCTCCAGGTCATTTTAGACAAAACAAGCCCAAATACACTTGGTGTAAACAGGCTCTAAAACAGCATGAGGAAGTACTCAAACATGCCTCTGCTATGTCTATGTCTGTGTTATCTGACTAGGGGTTTCACATATTGATTTTATATCAAAAACTGATCAAAATAAGTTCAAATAAGTTCAATTTTCACTTGAGCATCAGAATCAAAAGCAAGATGAATGATTTCCCCAGTATCCTTAGTTTTGCTGGCGAGCTGTTTGTGTTCTTCTTATTTAAATAAGTTTATTCAAATTTGTCCATATGGCCTTGCTGTGATACATACCAAAAAGGATATGACAGTTATGGTTATACAGATCTGAAGAACACCCCTACATCTGACTTTTTTCTTGTATGTAAACTTGAGATGTATGCCTTCTCACTGAAGAATATACTGTTACACATATGAGTCTTTGACATAATATAAACATATAACTGACAAACCTAAAATGAAACAAATGGGAGAACAAAGACAGGCAGCGAAGGTTTATGTGAAATACGGCTGATGAGGTGAAATACACAACACATACCTGTGAGGATGTCGAGTTGCTCGACATATCTGGATTTGCCACTGACAACACATGGCAAACAGGGGACCTGTTGTTATAACCTCTAGCCTGACATCATATATGACACAGCAGTTGAATATAAGCAGTTGGCCGTTGTGATGCTGACTGAGGCTTTGTGTTGTTCTATTCATTCACGAACCACTGACCTGTCTCTGGTTCCCTCAGGTGACTGAAGGACTGTCACCAGGTGTGTATGGGTAATGAAATCAGTCCCCATGGGGGAACGGTGATAGAGGAACAACAGCACGGGAATAGTATCAGTTCACTTGCACCTTTTCAGCTCTCAACCCTGATCTGCCTCAGAGATTCTAGGTCAGTAGTGGCTTTTTAAAGATTTGATGTGTGCCTCCAAGGAGTTTGGTGCTGCTAAATAGGCCTGTAATGGCGCCTGACACTCTTAAAGAGGAGCTGTCATTCGGAACGCTGCGTTGAGATGTAATACACTTGGATTAGTTTAAACACAATAAGCTGAGGTAACTAATACACATGAATACATAATGTTGTTTGTAAGATATCTGAAATTGTAAATTATAGTCTTAAACAACACTACTCTTTATAGTGGTAGCAGTAGTGCATGTTACAGGCATGTTTTTACAAATTGTTCAAAGTGTATAAAAATGACTGTTATTGTCTTCTTGGTAGTACAGAGACTGTCTATCAAGTCACAGCAATGACAGCTCTGAATGACTCATGCTCTAATGTGTTATAAATAATAGGTTGCACACTCCAACCAGGAATGAATGTAGAGTGGCAGCTACTGATAAACGGATGAAATAAATATGCACAGATGGAACAATATGGCTGAGCCAATACCACTATCTAATATTTCGTTTATTTATGCAGACCAATATTGACAGTGGCATTAGTGCATTTTATTCTGCTGCTGATCTGATATTTAAATGAATGCTAGGGTTGGTAACATAGTTCAGAAGCTGTTTATGTTATGTTTGTTTTTTTTAAATGGTATCTGTACAGGGCTGTAATAGGCCCAGTCAATCATTTCATTTATTAAATGACTGGTTGGGCTATCTGCCTGACTAACCACCCACCTCCCAACCTACACCTGCATGCACTCTGCCCATAAACTCATGATGCATGAAAATGTGTTTGGAGCACTGACAGTATAAAGAATAGACTGCATATGTGTGACATCACTCAGAGATTTCTGAAAAGTTTTGAATGTTTGAAGCTCAGAATATGTGGCGCTGGCCTCCACCATGTTGGATGAAATGATGCCTGGGTGCTTGACAAGCCATCTTGAACAGAACCCACCTGCCACTCAAAGCGTCCCCTAATCATGCATATTTTTAATCCGTAATAGAATTTATAAACAGGTGTGTTAAATAAAACTTGTACAGTACAGTTGTCATGAACGGGAAAATTAGCTATAGAGACCAACTTTTGTACCAGACTGTAAACATGTTTATTTCTGCTGTGGAGTTGGACATTATAACATGGGGGCTTATGGAGACTGACATGTTCTGCAGCCAGCCTCAAGTGGACATTTGAGGAACTGCAGTTTTTGGCACTTCCGCATTGGCTTCACGTCACAGCCACGCTTTAATTTGGAGGTGTGGTTTTGGAGGGAGGGATATTGGGACTTTTTTTTTTGGTTGGAAACTTTCAAAATATTGCCATCTCTTGCTATTTTCTCCAACAAAATTCAATTTTCAACCAACAGTTCAATAGCACAAGAACTAGTATTCAGTGTCATTTTAGGAGACTAAGAACACAATAACTTTTAAGAAACTCAAACAACAGATTTTTGTTTGAAAATGAAATATTAGGCTAATTGAACATCATAAGTGTTTCTTTTGATTGACAAATCGACTCATCATTTCAGCTCTACTGTCACTTTTTGTTTTTTTAAACAGGATGACTGATAAGGGTTAAGCCATGATGCATTCAATGTGTCGATGATCAGTAAGATGTAAATGAGGGAAGAGTGTGGGAGGCCCCGGTTCTCATCTGTGCAGAGGCCTTATTATCCTTACCAACACCCCTGCTACACTGAATCACTCACTTCGTGCCTCAGTGGGCTTCAGATCAGATTTTTATGTAAATCTGCTAAAGCTGAGATTCCACCATCAGGCAGCATATAATCAGCCAGTCATCAGTGTTCTGAAGGCTGACAAGAGGACGGCCCACTGCAGGATGACAAAGTCAAATGCAATGGGGGCAGGCAAGTGTCGTGATTGAAATTCTCCCAGAACAAAAACTCGTTTGTGTGATTATTGTTCACCAGGCAAAGAAAAAAAATCCATTCCACATGATGCATTCATTGTTTTCAGCCAAACACGCACCAGGCCCCACAGCAGCCACAGACAGCTACTGTACAATGGCCCTCACCAAAAACAACTGAAAGCCTACTGCAACATTTAGGAGGGTCCACCACAAATATGTGCAGCGTCCTGTTTCAGATATTACTGGAGTCAGAGGATAAAACTAAGGGGTCTTTTTTTAAGGGTATTACGGTAGTTCTCAGACGCAAGTTAATAAGGAATGTTACATCGCAGAAGATTAAAATGCCGACAAATAAAAATGCATTACTGAGCAACAGGCAGGTTCTAATCCACAGGAGAAACTTCAAAGTAATATAAATATGATTTTTGGTCAGAGTCTGAGTGTAAATCTCGCAGTCTGAGTCACCTTTCAACAGGTGACGAAGCAATAAAATCAAACTGGCGTTTAAAGGAGAAGGCGTTGCAGATACAGACAGTAACTAAGGCCACACGGTGACAACAAAACACCTGCGCTGAAGACAAGCGAAGTGCTCCGGAGTTGTGACAGTGTTTCCACTCCGTGTCCGTGCTCACCTCTATCCATGTCTGCGCCTCCTGAAACGCGGAGTCTGCGGCCGAGTCTGTCACAGGGTGATGCTGATGAGACGGTCCTATGTCTGCAACCGGACTTGCCATTGGCGAAGAGGCTCTGCTCTCCCAACTATTAAAAGCCTAGAAAAAAAAAGATGTGTAAACAGCAGCTCAGTGCCGCGTTATTCCACCAAAATTAGACGTGAACCGTGTCGGTCAGCACGCTCTCCTCCGTCGGCTGTGGGTGTTCCAGCGGCGGCAGCAGCACCGGCGAGGCGGACGAACCAGTTCCTGCACTCCGGTGTCGCTCCTGTTGGAGTCTGTGGACAGACAACCACAGTCAGTCAAGTCAGGATAAACCACACACAGCACATCCGGTGCGACCACTCAAAATAAAAGCTTTAGCCGAGGAATAGAAGTTACCGCATAATTGTTGGGATTTAAATTTAAAATAATAATAAATTATGAATAAATAATTAAAATAAACGCGACGAGAGTTGCCCCTTTAAAACGCCTCGTTATTTGTTTCCTAACTTCTTTAACTCCCTAGCTTGTTTTGTTAGCCAGCATAAAGCTTCAGCTTAGTGTTACAGGAACAACAGCAGTGTGAAATTAAAAGTCATTAATTGTGTTAAACTCGCACATTGTCGAGCTATAAAGTTATAAAGTTAAGTTAAAAAGAGGTGGGAACAGGAAAACGCCCGGACAGAGATCCCGGAGAAGGTAAAATGTTACTGACATTAGCAATTCACACATGATAATTACATGAACCCAGTCTTGTTCTAAATGATAAATGTGTTTTTCAGATGTTAGACTTTTACATCACATTAGCTAATACTTAATATTCAGTCACATACATCTGTTTCTCAAACTTAGGTCGGTACAAAACCCTCAGCTAGCTAACCTACCGCCAATTTGAAGACACATTCCTGAAAGACTCGTTTGTTATCCGACTGAAAAAACAACATTTATTTGACATTAAACTGTAAATGTGTGTGCACTTCACGTAGCTGTTTCTCAAACTAAACGCCAATGGCAACCAGTGAATTGAAGTGAAAGGAAAATTGGTGCCTTTATTTTGAAAGGTACAAAGGCGCAAACCAACAAGGTGACCGAAATGTGCACTTTTATTTGCTCGTTTTCGTTGTTTTGTCTGTATTCATTATTAAATAGTAAATGCAAAACAAGATTAATGACGATAAGTTAACAGTGACAGTGTTGTGTCATGAAGGAACCATAGTCGGCCCATGGCTTAATAATGTTTGTAATTGCTAATTATGACCTAATAATTGCTACCAGGTAGACTAACCAAATATCATGAATTATTATAAATATTATCCATAAATTATTTTCAACTTGTAATGATGAAACCTGTCAGTGCCCACTACTCCTACAGCCATTCTATGCTCTTATTTTGGTTGCAAAACTGCTGTGTTTCCGGTAGTAATCTAGCTGTCGCTAGCCAACTTGACTGCAGCTGGACTAACAGGGCTTGCACACCGCAGTATGAGTCGCTTCGACGGCCAAAAATACACCGAGCAGCACCGCTCCACCAGCAGCCAATGAGGGCAGCAACACACTGGGGATCCTACACCCACTTTCACTATTATGTGGGGCAACTGAGAGAGCAGAGAGTTCACTAATTCACAGCAAAGGAACCAAAAGCAAAGAGTCAACTCTGACCTACACTGTGTACTGTACTGTGTAAGAAAATTAACAATTAACACAAAGACATCTTCTTTATTCTTTGTTAATTTATATATTTTCATATCACTTCCATCAGTCCGGTCCAAATGAACCTGAAACTAGGCTATGTATATGAAACGTTCACCAAAGTTTACCTGGGTTCCCTTTACAGAATTAATAATGAAATGGTTGATGAAATAATAACTTGTATAATGATTTATGAGTTCTTCCTTCAGACATACTAATCCCTCAGCACAGACAAATGCTCGATCCTCTAGCTGGCAGCAAAACACAAGCAACCTTTGTAATCTACAGCTCACCAGCTCCCACCTGTAAACACCACTGTGTTCTCTGAGGATACAATGCAACCAGATGTGCCGCCGCTGTGAACTGTGCCCTGGAAATATTGATATTAATAGAAATATGGAAGGTTTCTCTAATTAAAAGGCCACACACAACATAATTTTAGCATTTTTTTTTATATTAAACAATATTAAAAGCTACTAGTTTATGAAACTGCATCATGTTCTATAGAAGCCCTCAAGGTTAGACACCAAGACTTCCCCAGAGTCTGCAGACTCCACATGCTTGGCCACATTCCTACATCTTTGCTGACCTCTTGTGGAATAATGCAGCAGTACTAAGACATGGGAGGAGGAGCCTCCCAGGTAGGCCTAGTGTGTGTGTGTGTGTGTGTGTGTGTGTGTGTGTGTGTGTGTGTGTGTGTGTGTGTGTGTGTGTGTGTGTGTGTAATCACATGCCACTCCTCTCTTGTGTTCCTCAGGATACTATTTCCTGGATACCAATAACAGTCTAGTGTGTTTGTCTTTCGTGTTAAGTCTGTCCTCTGATCTCTGTGTCTAAGAGTGTGTTAGACACAGAGTGTGTGTGTGTGTTTTTCAGCAGGTCAGCTGGTTGTTTCTATTATGCTGCTCAGCTTCTTGACTTGGAGGAGTGACACTCCCGTCTGTGTTTGACAGAAGGCACTCTGGCAAAGACGGGCAAAGGTTGTTGACCTGCACGGGCAACAGAGCAGCTTGGTAAGTCCTCTATTATATTCCTTAATTATTAGCATTAGTAAATAAATCAGTTCTTTGTTCATTTTTGCATTGTCTTTGTTCAAATGTACTCATGCTGATTCAGTCAGTTTTTATTTATTCCAAGATGTTGTAGCCTATAAATCAAGGACAGTGCCTCTGAAGATGAGTAACGTGAGCAGAAAATGAACTTTTTTGTTTCATGATAGTGAATATATTTAGCCCTAAATCTTGTCAGAAAGGGTTTAACTTTCAGCTATTTTGATTTTTGTCACCAAAACCATGATTAGAGCTGTTTATTGCCATCAGTGTCTGTAAAATGAGTTACATTTATGGAACACATAAATAATGTTTTCACAAGCAAAAGAGAAGGTTTTTTTTACCAAATCTTTGCCAAATTTTCTAGTAAAATTGGCAAAATTCCCCTCATATCATATCATTGAAGTATTTCTCTATCAATACCATACTACTACTATCAGCAGACATGTAGGAGGCGGTGTTGTACATATACAAAGTTGATTGTTGACTTTAAAAAACATTTGTATTTCTACCCTTGATTTACCTTTACCTCTAACCAAACTAGAACTAGAAAATGCCTAATAATGTATGACACACAGGCTTTTACTTTGAAATCTTGATTTCTTGCTTCTCAGATAATAACTTAACCAAAGAAATTAAATTTCAAATGAACCAAAATCACTGTTAAGTGTTACTTTAGTTACTTTCGCAGTCACAAGCTGATTTCTTCCTGTCATCCACAGGTTTTCAACACTTCTTAGTCACCTTTACAGCTTTCGTAATGTGGCTCATGGTTGCCTCCATCCCACTTCTTCCTGCCATCATCATGGTATCCAGTCGTTATCGTGTTAAAGTCGCCGCTCTGTGCCATCGAGCTCTGGCCTGGACGCTGAGACTGATGCGAGGGAAAGTGTGTGTGAGGAGCACCCACGCCTTTGTGTTCTCTAAATGCACGCACGGCAAAGCTGACAGCGTCCTGGCGACCTTTGACCTCTACGCTGACACACACCCCTCCTTGTGCATCAGTCCACAGATTGGTCAGTATTCATAAGAATCACTTTATTATGAAGTTACAAGACATGTAACTCAGGGTTTATGTTGACCGCACCACAGTTTCTTGGATTGATTTGGGAGTGATTGTTGGAACGGTGGAGAGACAAACCAAGGCTTTGGTGAGTTTTATTTTGAATGACTGGTGGTTTTTAGAGATGCAACTGCTGTTTCTAGTAAAACAAAAATATCTTTGGCTCCAGCTGTAATGCTCTCACTCAATACAGGACCAATTTTTAAAATTGTTGTCCCCATTAGTCACTTAGTGACAAATATGTAGGAGAGTAGGGTCCAGGTTGAAAAAAACAACAACCTTGAAGTTGCCCTTTAAAACTTCAATTCAGAATCCAATGGAACATTTGGGAAAGTTCAAAAAGAACTGAAAGACTCTTTTTGTTTGGAATTCATTACCAACAGTACCCACCAGATCTGGAGTCAATAAAAAAAGAGTTGCAAGATGAAGCTGATTTATTTGTGTGACTAACTTCTCATCATGTACACAGCTGAGACTAATGTGGCACTCACATAGTTTAGACCATTGCTGATATTGTTTTGTTGAAGCTAAAAAGATGTTTGTCATGACTTTTATTATTTCTTTAGTTCTTTTTCTGCTTATATACAGTAATATCTATTTCTTAAACTTGTGTATAATCTGTAATGAGTAACTGAGTTGTTTCCAATCAACTCGTGGGACTTTTTAGATTTTCTCTGGATTTTCTGAGGTGGCTATTGGGAACAAAGTTTTTGCAAATAAATGTGAAATACAAATCAAAATGTCTTTATTTCTAGTAAAATCATTACTTTTAAACTGTTGACAGCTACGTATTTCACTGAGTTGGCAGCCCCTGAACAATTCAACTTAATACTGTGCATAGTGAGGAGCACCAACAACAAGTTTTAAATGTGTAAGACTCAAACTGATATTTTCATGTCCCCTGTTCCTGCCATCTGTTCTAGCTGAGGCCTTGGATGAAGTGGTGAGGCGTGTCTGTCCCTCCCGGGTGTTGGAGCTGGGGATGCACTGTGGTTACACTTCTGTCCGCCTGCTGCGTCTGCTGCCCCCTGCTGGCAGACTGCTCACAGTGGAGCTGGATCCACTCACAGCAGATATAGGGGAGGAAATCATACTTGTAGCTGGCTTCAAACACTCCCAGGTACAGCCAGGAAAGATCAGCTCTTTGAATTATAACATTCAAATAAAAGACAACGTTGCACACAAACTCCTCTTCCTGTGCTTTTGTGATTCTTTGCAGTTCCAGGTGTTGACATCCAGTTCAGCTGAGGCCATCCCAACATTGCGTCCTTATCTTGAGCCTGATAAAGGGACCAGTGAGGGTCTCAGTCTGGTGTTGATGGATCATGACCCCCAGCAGTATCTTCCAGACCTGCAGGCTCTGGAGAGAGAGGAACTCCTCAGCCCCTCTGGCTGCTCTGTCCTTCTGATCTACAGGAACCAAAGAGCTGAAGGTCTCAGAGAAATCATGGATCACATCAGAGCGAGGCCCGACTGCTACAGCATCAAGTCAGAGCTTCAGTTTATGATGGAGATATTCTACAGAAAGGGAAATACGGGGATGGACAGATGAGCTAGATCTAAAGATGTGGGTGGACCATATCACCTAAAAGTGTTAATTACCTCATCATATCTAGTATTACTTATGGGTCAAAGAACTGGAGGATAATAAATATGTGCTGAATAAATTATTTTCTACAATTTGTCAAACTGTTAAAAAAATATTTCCTGATCCAGCAATTAAAATGTTCATTGTCTCTTGAGAAGAAGAAAAAAAAAATTCTAAGTTATTATTAGTAGTAGTAATGAAACATGTGAACCATATTATAACATATAACATATAATAATTGTAAAACAGTACTGTGCTATAATTCATTCATTTTTAATATCTAATATATTGCTGAAGCCACATTATATTAGCTTTATAAAAGAATCAGAAAGTATGATATTCCATATTTAATATTTTAACGTGACAAACACATTAATTACAAAAACACAGATTTGTCTTTGTAATTTTAACAAAATCACAGAGCTGCTCACACAGTCACCTCCTCACAACAAAAGAAACAAAGAAAAGCTGCAGAGCACAGGATAACCACTTGATGGCGTGCTCTGCTTTTTAAAAGAACACAAACTCAGGCATTGAACAGGTCTGATAAGACAAGCCTTTAAAGGGAAATGCCACACATTTTAACTTACACGTTATTCCTACAGCTCAGGACAGCTCAATAAAGATGTTTTTTTTCTTTTGCTGCAAACAGGAAATTCAACCTTTGAGTTTGTGGTGTAAATATCCCCCTCATGTCCTGGTTTATTCGTGGCAATCTTGTTTTGACACACACTCCCTCTTGTGCATGTTATGATATGGATACATGATATATATTCTTGCCTTAACTGGTCATAATGTCTAAGATTCAGTATCCCAGCAAGCATTGCATATTAAATGAGATGAGTCAGAGTTGTCTTGAAGATAGAACTCAGATGGAGTTCTCTGAATTTGCCTCTAATGGCACTGCTGAGGCTTTCAGAGCAGCTGGAAAGCTATTACATGCTTTAGAGACAATTTACTGCAGAATTTAAATAAGTCATATCCGTGCAAAAGAACAACTTAATTAAATGCAATATTTCCAGGAGCCTAGGCGTGGCTCTCCACTCTGGACAACTGTTACACGACAGTGAGATAAATACCATAATAACTAAAATGATACGATTTTACAGAGCTTACTGCAGTAAAAGAGAGCGAGGGAAAGTGGCGTTAACTGTCAGCTACTATAAATTAGACATGAAGGTTAGGTATGGTCAGGGATGAGAATTCTGTAAATCCATTCACTGTTACTGACTCCACAGAGCAAAACAGGTAATGGAGCTGGCAAAATGTGTCGAGCTGCATGAATACTTTATAATCTCATACGCGGGTCATTAGTTGCACTGCAGGATAAGTGGCGATTACATTTGCTGAACGTAGCAAATAATACAGGAAAGTAGACTGCGGGCGTATGGGTTATTATCTGCTGGTATTACTGCGTGCTGGGAACTGCAGACGCATAAACAACCAGGTGATCAGTATCAAAAGTATCAAAAGGTCTCGTAATCAATATCAAAATACAACTACTTTAATCCCAAATGTAGACATTTGGAAAAAAGTGACGCCCACTTTGAGGAAGTGATTGCCTGCGTGAAAGTCAAAGCACTGAATATTATTATGGATAATTAGCAATCTGGAGTGTTTCACTGAGAAAAAAAGCAGCATTCAAGGTGGGGTTAATCATCTGTGAGGATTTTTTTTTGGTATTCATTGAAAGGAGTTTGTCTGTGTTTGGGAATGAAAGAACTCAAATGGTTTTCTAGCAGATTTTGTTGGCTTAATAAATATTTACTGCAAGTTTCTCAATCAGCATATGTATACCAGTTTTTGAATCATAAACAGTTTTTTTCCCGTTTAATAAAGAAAGCCAACATAGACTAAACTGAAAGTGGAAAGAAGAGCAGGGATATTTTTGGATGCCGAGTTCATCCCCCATCCATAGATTTCTGTATTCCACATGTTTCTGTGAACCTGTCCTGCTGTTTCTCATGTTGATGTAATATACTCAGAGATAATGGCTTTTTGATACTAGCAGGCATTTTAGAGACACTAGCAGAATTACAATATTTTTAGCTGTACCCAGCATGTCCCCAAATGGCTGGCGTGTGATATGTAATTACACAAAGTAGACCAACTGTAATGACTGCTCATTAGCTTCCACCACCATCCTAGTCTCCCAGCTTCCCAGTTAGCTTCCCAAGACGTGGTCAATTTCTCAGCTGTCAGATGTGATTTAACATTTCCTCGCTGTAGTACAGCTAGTCTACACAATGATGTTCAAGCAAATGTAAACACTGTGCTCTATGTCCGCCCCAACCTTCGCCCCGTCCTCCAAGTTCCCCAAAACATTCCTATTTTAATGGGTTCAGTTTCCGAGTTCCTCCTTCATCAGGCTATGGACTGTTCTTTGTGCAGCTTGCAATTATAAATCAAGCTCTATAAGTGCCACACTCCACTGCCCTCTGGCTCTATGTACAAAGGCTCAGCCTTCATATCCAAACACCCCACACTGTACTGCTGGGAACTTATGGCTATTCACCAGGATACTTTCACAACTGAGACAGAAACCTCCTCAGTGCTCGTGGGTGTCAAAGTTATGCAGAGATTGTTTGCTCATCTCTTTTATACGTTAGCTGCTGTGAGTTTGATACTATACTACACTATACTAAACACACATAGGTTTGATGGTTGGGGAAGTCTGCACATGCTAACATGTTACCTTCGTAGTTTCTCCATGGACTGCATAAAACATTGACATAGTGTCTGTGACGTCACCCACAGCTTTCTGAAGAGCTGATGTGAAACCCAAAGTGCGGTGGTTCCAGCTGCCACCATCCTGGCAATCCTACCTCCGCTGGTTATTAGATTATTCAAAAATGGGAAAAGACGTGGATCATGGGTGGAGCTGAAGCAGGCTGTATGAAGTCTGGTTGCTCAAAACAAACCACCTGTAACAGCACTTACCTGTCAACCAAATTGGCCACACTTATGCATAACTACAAGCCTTAATATGCGCGGTGGTGCAGCTTCATTGGCCGTAGGTGTGAATGTGAGTGTGAATGGCTGTTTGTCTTTATGTGACCTGCAATAACCTGTCGACTTGTCCAAGGTGTACCACACCTGTTGTCCAAAGTCAGCTGGGATAGACTCCAGCCCCATATAATGGATAGATGGAATTCTATGAAAATTCAAACTCAGCACAGTTGTCATGAAAGGAGAAATTAGCTACAGAGACCAAAGCTGTTTTTTTGTACCAGTCTGTAAACATGTTTATTTCTGCTGTGAAGTTGGACATTTTAATGTGGGTCGCTATGGTGATGGCGAACTGTAGCCAGCCTCAAGTGGCCGTTTGAGGAGCCGCAGTTTTTGGCACTTGCCGTTAGCTTTACTTCACAGCCGATTGAGCTCCTCACGATAAATACTTTCTACTTCACAGGGCCCTGCAGGTCACTTATTGAAAATGTACTCGTAAAGACAAACATGATGGAGAGTTTAGGCATAAAAAACACAACATTAAGTGACAAAGTGATAGAAATAACGTAAGCAACATTGACCTGTCACAGAAACCTGTAATCTACATTATTTCTCTTTGCTATTTCTCTGAAAATAATAACACACTTTATAAAATCACTTGAAAAACATTTTTGTGTATTATTATTATTTACATCAGCATGTCTAATAGCCTTATAAACCATAGAAACAATGTTGCTTCTCAGGCAGTGAAGGAACACAGCTTTCCCCTCTGCGTCTAGTTCAGACATGGGCAAACTACGGCCCGCGGGCCGCATGCGGCCCGTTAGGCTTTTCAATGCGGCCCGCCGAACTTATCCACATCCAAAAAATAAAACTATATCTTACAAAGATATGTGTCTCATCACTGTGCGATGAAAACTCGGTGAGCTATCCCGAGTAGCAACAAAAAAATGGCTCCGGTCTGAACTTTGTCACAGGACGCATGAGATGTCATCATGACACTGATGATGCTTCATTTCTGCTCACATCATTACACAAATAAAAATGAAAAGAAGTACCTTTAACATTTTAGTAAAATACATAATGGGTGTGCATCAAGGATCAGTGCTAGGCCCCATACCATTTAATCTATATGTTAATGAGCTTCCATTAACATAGAGGGGAAGGAGGGAGAGTCCTTTGGCAGTTTAATCCTATGGCAACATAACTAAGGGATGACCTGAGCCAGCTACAACTACAAGCTCTATCAAAAAGTAAAGTCTTAAGTCTACTCTTAAAGGTGTTGACTGTGTCTGCCTCCCGAACCCAGAATGGTAGTTTGGTCCACAGAAGTGGAGCCTGATAGCTGAAAGCTCTGGCTCCAAATCTACTTTTGGAAACTATAGGAACCACAAGGAACCCAGCATCCTGAGCGCGCAATGTTCTAGAGGGGTAGTAAGGTATTATGAGCTCTTTTAGATATGATGGTGCCTAGGATCCCTTTGGGTTAACAAACGCACCAGCAGCCTTCCAAAGAAGTTGTGGAGGAAATGCTTGACACATTAAGGTGGATGATTTGCATTCCTTATCTGACGATGTCCCTGCTTCTCTCAGTCATTTGAAGAGCATGTTAATGTGTTGCGGTGGGTACTCCAAGCTCTACAGTGCCATGGTGTAAAGTTAGCCGGGAAAAAAGTGTGTAGTTATTCAGGAAGGAGGTCAGGATGTGGGCGGCTGTTGTCTGAAAACGGTGTGAGAGTGGATCTAAGGAGTGCGAAGCAGTACAGGCCTGAAAGAGAAAACTCCACAGACAGTAGAGATGTCAGACGACTCCTAGGGTTCCTGAGCTATTACAGAGCGTATGTCCAAGATTTTTCACGCATAGCAGACCCCTGTATGAGATCCTCCAGGTAAAGTCCAATCCATCACCTCCCAAGCCTGCAAGGGGAAAAAACAAAGGCCCTCAACTCCCTTCACGCACCCCAGTTGGGTGGACTAGTGAGCATCAGCAGATCCTGGAGCGCCTCATAAACATTGCCTAACCACCCCCCCGTGTTAGCGTACCCAGACTTTGACCATCCCTTCATACTCCATACTGACGCTTCCCAACAGGGCCTTGGAGCCGTGGGGGGGGGGGGGGGGGGGGGGGGGGGGGGCCACCAACGGAGAATACGGCTGTTCAGAAGAAGAAACAAAGACAGCAAAACTAGTAAGATCAATGGAACAGACACAAAACCCTGACACAAGTGAGTCAGATGAAGAGGAAGAAGCACCATGCTATTGGCTGCGCATGCCGAGAGCACCCCAGAGAGATGACCATGTCATGCCCAACTTACCTGTGAAGAATCGGAACACACTGAGCACACTCATACAGGGGAAACGGTCCTGTCAGCCTGTACTGAAAGTGAAAGTGTTAATGAGGAGGACAAGAAGGACAGGGTGACGATGAGCTCGGTGCTGACGAACATTTGCCTCATGATGGGCGGGTCGTCTCATGTTGATGACAAGAGGAGAAATCCAGGAGACACAGCCTCACACTCAGCCTACACTGAGGAGATCCGCCAGAGACAGCGCCCTGGCCAGATCTGACTTACAGTTCCCTGGGTCAACCAACCTATGAGCCACGCCCTGTGGTCAGTACATTAGCAGCCCAGCCTTAACTTATGCTCATCCGTATCCACAGCCTTACTTCAGTCACCAACTGACACCTGTCATTACTCCCACTTACCTGCCATTTATCTATCCTATTCATGCTATTGAACATTAAACACACATACACTTAACACATGGTCACCTCGAGTAACATGTGTTTTATGTTATTTTGAGTATCAGACCAGTTCAATTTTTTCATTTTGATGAAAGTTTACAGAATGAGAAATAATGTTTTGAGTTATGGTGTGATAGCAAGTGTCAGAGCCCACTTTTGTTTGTGGGGAGTGTGTGGCGAACCCAAAGAATGTGTTACCCAAGTGAAATTGAGGAAAGTAACCTTGTTAGTGTTTGTGAGGTGAAGTTATTCCGCGTGTTGTCTGTTGTACAGCAGTTTTATTTTTTATGTACATTGTGGGAAAAAATTTGCGTAATGATGTGAGCAGAAATGAAGCATCATCAGTGTCATGATGACATCTCATGCGTCCTGTGACAAAGTTCAGACCGGAGCCATTTTTTGTTGCTACTCTTTGGGGGTAGCTCACCGAGTTTTCATCGCACAGTGAGGAGACACATATCTTTGTAAGATATAGTTTTATTTTTTGGATGTGGATAAGTTCGGCGGGCCGCACTGAAAAGCCTAACGGGCTGCATGCGGCCCGCGGGCCGTAGTTTGCCCATGTATGCCCTAAACTAATGCATATGGACATTAGCATACATTACCTTACCTGTTTATGTGCTGATGCAACATCCCCACCGGTGAAGTCATGTGACCTATGATGTCACAGGTCACGTGAAGTTCTCTGGCTCCGTTCTCTGGTGAGGTCATGTGGCTTATGACATCATCAGTGACATCATCTGTGACATCTAAAAAGTTTATAAATAGGAACCAGTTTACTGATAGTGCGCACTTCGCCGGCTGCCGATGGCAGCCCGGGTGCGGACCCGCCAGCAGGGAGCCGCTGCTCCCCCGGCGGGGGGACGCACTTCGCCGGCTGCCGTGGCAGCCCGGGTGCGGCCCCGCCAGGGAGGGAGGCCGCTGCTTCCCCCGGCGGGGGACGCACTTCGCCGGCTGCCGGTGGCAGCCCGGGTGCGGCCCCGCCAGGGAGGGAGGCCGCTGCTTCCCCCGCGGGGGGACGCACTTCGCCGGCTGCCGGTGGCAGCCCGGGTGCGGACCCGCCAGGAGGGAGGCCGCTGCTTCCCCCGGCGGGGGGACGCACTTCGCCGGCTGCCGGTGGCAGCCCGGGTGCGGACCCGCAGGGAGGGAGGCCCTGCTTCCCCCGGCGGGGGGAGCACTTCGCCGGCTGCCGGTGCCAGCCCGGGTGCGGACCCGCAAGGCAGGGAGGCCGCTGCTTCCCCCGGCGGGGGGACGCACCGCCGGCTGCCGGTGGCAGCCCGGGTGCGGACCCGCCAGGCAGGGAGGCCGCTGCTTCCCCCGGCGGGGGGACGCACCTCGCCGGCTGCCGGTGGCAGCCCGGGTGCGGACCCGCAGCAGGGAGGCCGCGCTCCCACGGCGGGGGGACGCCCTCGCCGGCTGCCGGTGGCAGCCCGGGTGCGGACCGCCAGGCAGGGAGGCCGCTGCTTCCCACGGCGGGGGGACGCACCTCGCCGGCTGCCGTGGCAGCCCGGGGCGGACCCGCCAGGCAGGGAGGCCGCTGCTTCCCCCGGCGGGGGGACGCACCTCGCCGGCTGCCGGTGGGTTAGGGTTAGGGTTAGGGTTAGAGAGAGTGGCTCCAAAGAAGCAGCAATCCATCCCACGTCTAGAACTGTGCGCCACCTTGACAGGAGCCCAGGTAGCCAAGCTGCTTAAGACTGAGCTAACTCATACATCAAGTGACTTTGTGGACTGACCTACTACTGTACTCACTTGGCTGAAATCAGAGTCAGGCCGTTTCAAGGTGTTCGGGGCACCAGAGTAGCAGAGATTCAAGACCTCACGTGCGGGTGACACCTGGCGTTATGTAGAGTCTGCCTCGACCCTGCCGATGACATCACCAGGGGGAAGCCACTCTCTGCATCACTTACTCTGGTATGCTAACATGCGCTAATAGCTAGCGCGGCGTGTTAGCCATTTGTGTTATTGATAGCAGTTTGTGACTTTAGCATAGCATGTTCGGCAGCTGTGGCAGCCATTAGGGTCTGTTTGTTTGTACTTTATACAGTGTGCATATAATTTGTATTACAGTTTGCATTTATATGTATATTATATACATTTCCCGTGTTATTACTGTTTGTATCTCTTGTTTATTGTGTGTTTACACAGAACCACTAATGCATCGGACAGTTGTACGCATGGATGTGCTTGGCAAAAATAAGTTGGACTTGAAGACATCGTTTGTGTGATTCTGGTCGATCACCTGCAGCGAGCTGCTATCTCAGTGTATCCAGCATAGTTAGAGCAGGGAAGCTTCTTCACAGCCAGTGTAGGGGATTTGGTGGCATTAGCGGTGCAGTTGCTGATTGCAACACTTTTGCCTTGTAGGCGTGAAGGAGAAACTACGGTGACACATACGATAGACACATTACATTTCCTGTAACCTGTCCTTTAATGTCCACATAAACAAATTTGAGGATTGCATTCTTCCTCTTAGGTAACATCGGCAAAATCAGATGCATTGTATCTCAAGCGGATGCAGAAAAACTAGTCCACACATTTGCTACTTCTAGGCTGGGCTATTGTAACTCTTTGTTATCAGGCTGCTCCAATAAGTCTCTTAGGACTTTGCAGTTATTTCAGAATGCGGCGGTACGCGTTCTGACAGGAACCAAGATCAGAGATACAATCTCCCCATTTGGCTTCCATGCATTGGCTACCTGTTAAATCTAGAATAGCACATCATATCTAAAAGAGGCTCATAATAACTTACTACCCATCTAGAACATGGCGCGCTCAGGATGCTGGGTTCCTTGTGGTTCCCTATAGTTTCAAAAAGTAGATTGGGAGCCAGAGCTTTCAGCTATCCAGGCTACTCTGTGGCGCAAACGACCATTTGGTTTAGGGAGAGACCAGTCAACACCTTTAAGAGTAGACTTAAGACTTTAATTTTGGGGGGGGGGGGGGGGGGGGGGGGGGGGGGGGGGGGGGGGGGCGGGGGGGGGGGGGGGGGGGGGGGGGGGGGGGGGGGGGGGGGGGGGGGGGGGGGGGGGGGGGGGGGGGGGGGGGGGGGGGGGGGGGGGGGGGGGGGGGGGGGTGGGGGGGGGGGGGGGGGGGGGGGGGGGGGGGGGGGGGGGGGGGGGGGGGGGGGGGGGGGGGGGGGGGGGGGGGGGGGGGGGGGGGGGGGGGGGGGGGGGGGGATAGAGCTGGTAGTTGTAGTGGCTCAGGCATCCCTTAGTTATGTTGCCATAGGATTAAACTGCCAAGGACTCTCCCTCCTTCCCCTCTATGTTAATGGAAGCTCATTAACATATAGATTAAATGGTACGGGGCCTAACACTGATCCTTGATGCACACCCATTATGTATTTTACTAAAATGTTAAAGGTACTTCTTTTCTTTTTATTTGGTAATGATGTGAGAAAAAAGAAGCATCATCAGTGTCATGATGACATCTAATGCGTCCTGTGACAAAGTTCAGACGGGAGCCATTTTTTTGTTGCTACTCTTTGGGGGATAGCTCACCGAGTTTTCATCGCACAGTGATGAGACACATATCTTGTAAGATATAGTTTATTTTTGGATGTGGATAAGTTCGGCGGGCCGATTGAAAAGCCTAACGGGCCGCATGCGGCCCGCGGGCCGTAGTTTGCCCATGTCTGAACTAGACGCAAGGGGAAGCTGTGTTCCTTCATGCCTGAGAAGCAACATTGTTTCTATGGTTTATAAGGTATTAGACATGCTGATGTAAATAATAATAATACACAAAAATGTTTTTCAAGTGATTTTATAAAGTGTGTTATTATTTTCAGAGAAATAGCAAAGAGAAATAATGTAGATTACAGGTTTCTGTGACAGGTCAATGTTGCTTACGTTTTCTATCACTTTGTCACTTAATGTTGTGTTTTTTATGCCTAAACTCTCCATCATGTTTGTCTTTACGAGTACATTTTCAATAAGTGACTGCAGGGCCCTGTGAAGTAGAAAGTATTTATCGTGAGGAGCTCAATCGGCTGTGAGAGTAAAGCTAACGGCAAGTGCCAAAAACTGCGGCTCCTCAAACGGCCACTTGAGGCTGGCTACAGTTCGCCATCACCATAGCGACCCACATTAAATGTCACAAACTTCACAGCAGAAATAAACATGTTTACAGACTGGTACAAAAAAACAGCTTTGGTCTCTGTAGCAAATTTCTCCTTCATGACAACGTGCTGAGTTTGAATTTTCATAGAATCCATCTATCCATTAATATGGGGCTGGAGTCTATCCAGCTGACTTTGGACAACAGGTGTGGTAACACTTGGACAAGTCGACAGGTTATGCAGGTCACATAAAGACAAACAGCCATTCACACTCACATCACACCTACGGCCAATGAAGCTGCACCACCGCGCATAATTAGGCTTTGTAGTATGCAATGGTGGCCAATTGGTTGACAGGTAAGTGCTGTTACAGGTGGTTTGTTTTGAGCAACCAGACTCATACAGCCCTGCTTCAGCTCCACCCATGATCCACGTTTTCCCATTTTTGAATAATCTAATAACCAGCGGAGGTAGGATGGCCAGGATGGTGGCAGCTGGAACACCGCACTTTGGGTTTCACATCAGCTCTAGAAAGCTGTGGGTGACGTCACAGACACTAGGTCAGTTTTTATGCAGTCCATGGAGAAACTACGAAGGTAACATGTTAGCATGTGCAGACTTCCCCAACCATCAAACCTATGTGTGTTTAGTATAGTGTAGTATAGTATCAAACTCACAGCAGCTAACGATAAAAGAGATGAGAAACAATCTCGGCATAACTTGACACCCACGAGCACTGAGGAGGTTTCGTCTCAGTTGTGAAAGTATCCGGTGAATAGCCATAAGTTCCTGCAGTACAGTGTGGGGTGTTTGGATATGAAGGCTGAGCCTTTACATAGAGCCAGAGGGCAGTGGATGTGGCACTTATAGAGCTTGATTTATTGCAAGCTGCACAAAGAAAGTCCATAGCCTGATGAAGGAGGAACTCGGAAACTGAACCCATTAAAATAGGAAGTTTGGGGAACTTGGAGGACGGGGCGAAGGTTGGGGCGGACATAGAGCACAGTGTTTACATTTGCTTGAACATCATTGTGTAGACTAGCTGTACTACAGCGAGGAAATGTTAAATCACATCTGACAGCTGAGAATTGACCACGTCTTGGGAAGCTAACTGGGAAGCTGGGAACTAGGATGGTGGTGGAAGCTAATGAGCAGTCATTACAGTTGGTCTACTTTGTGTAATCATATCACACGCCAGCCATTTGGGGACATGCTGGGTACAGCTAAAAAATTGTAATTCTGCTAGTGTCTCTAAAATGCCTGCTAGTATCAAAAAGCCATTATCTCTGAGTATATACATCAACATGAAGAACAGCAGGACAGGTTCACAGAAACATGTGGAATACAGAAATCATGGATGGGGGATGACTCGGCATCCAAAATATCCCTGCCTCTTTCACTTTCAGTTTAGTCTATTGGCTTTCTTTATTAAACGGAAAAAAAACTGTTTTGATTCAAAAACTGGTATACATATGCTGATTGAGAAACTGCAGTAAATATTTATTAAGCAAACAAAATCTGCTAGAAAACCATTTGAGTTCTTTCATTCCCAAACACAGACAAACTCCTTTCAATGAATACCAAAAAAAAATCCTCAAAGATGTAACCCCACCTTGAATGCTGCTTTTTTTTCTCAGTGAACACCCAGATTGCTATTATCCATAATATTATTCAGTGCTTTGACTTTCACGCAGGCAACACTTCCTCAGTGGGCGTCACTTTTTTCCAAATGTCTACATTTGGGATTAAAGTAGTTGTATTTTGATATTGATTACGAGGGACCTTTTGATACTTTTGATATGATCACCTGGTTGTTTATGCGTCTGCAGTTCCCAGCACGCAGTAATACCAGCAGATAATAACCCTACGCCCGCAGTCTACTTTCCTGTATTATTGCTACGTTCAGCAATGTAATCGCCACTTATCCTGCAGTGCAACTAATGACCCGCGTAGAGATTATAAAGTATCTGCAGCTCGACAAATTTTGCCAGCTCCATTACCTGTTTGCCTGTGGAGTCAGTAACAGTGAATGGATTTACAGAATTCCATCCCTGACCAAATACTAACCTTCATGTCTAATTTATAGTAGCTGACAGTTAACGCCACTTCCCTCGCTCTCTTTACTGCAGTAAGCTCTGTAAATTGTATATTTAGTTATTATGGTATTTATCTCACTGTCGTGTAACAGTTGTCCAGAGTGGAGAAGCCACGCCTAGGCTCCTGGAAATATTGCATTTATTAAGTTGTTCGTTTGCACGGATATGACTTATTAAATTCTGCAGTAAATTGTCCTCTAAGCATGTAATAGCTTTCCAGCTGCTCTGAAAGCCCAGCAGTGCCATAGAGGCAAATTCAGAGAACTCCATCTGAGTTCTATCTCAAGACAACTCTGACTCATCCATTTAATATGCAATGCTTGCTGGGATACGGAACTTAGACATTATGACCAGTTAAGGCAAGAATATATATCATGATCCATATCATAACATGCAAGAGGGAGTGTGTGTCAAACAAGATTGCACAACATAACCAGGACATGAGGGGGATATTACACCACAACTCAAAGGTTGAATTTGCTGTTTGCAGCAAAAGAAAAAAAAAATCTTTATTGAGCGTCCTGAGCTGTAGGAATAACGTGTAAGTTAAAATGCGTGGCATTCCCTTTAAAGGCTGTCTTATCAGACCTGTTCAATGCCGCGGTTTGTGTTCTTTTAAAAGCAGAGCACCATCAATGGTTATCCTGTGCGCTGCAGCTTTTTTGTTTTTTTTGTTGTGAGGAGGTGACTGGTGTGAGCAGCTCTGTGATTTTGTTCAAATTAACAAAGACAAATCTGTGTTTTGTAATTAATGTGTTTGTCACGTTAAAATATTAAATATGGAATATCATACTTTCTGATTCTTTTATAAAGCTAATATAATGTGGCTTCAGCAATATATTATATTAAAAATGAATGAATTATGCACAGTACTGTTTACAATTATTATTGTTATATGTTATAAGATGGTTCACATGTTCATTACTACTACTAATATAACTTAGAATAATTTTTTTTCTCTCTTCTCAAGAGACAAGGAACATTTTAATTGCTGGATCAGGAAATATTTTTTAACAGTTTGACAAATTGTAGACAATATTTATTCAGCACATTTTTAATCCTCCAGTTCTTTGACCCCATAAGTATACTAGATATGATGAGGTAATTAACACTTTTAGGGATTGGTCCACCCACATCTTTAGATCTAGCTGCATCTGTCCATCCCCGTATTTCCTTTCTGTAGAATACTCCATCATAAACGAAGCCTGACTTGATGCTGTAGCAGTCGGCCTCGCTCTGATGTGATTCCATATTTCTCTGAACCTTCAGCTCTTGGTTCCTGTGATCAGAGGAAGAGCAGCCAGAAGGGGCTGAGGAGTTTCCTTCTTTCCAGAGCCGGCATGTGGAAGTACTGCTGGGGGTCATGCATCCATCAACACCAGACTGAGGACCCATGGTCCCTTTAATCAGGCTTCAAGATAAGGACGCATGTGGGATGCCTCAGCTGAACTTGCGATGGTTTCCACCTGGACTGCAAAGAATCACAAAAGCACGTAAAAGCGTTTGTGTGCAACGGTTGTCTTTTATTGTGAATGTTAGAATTCAAGAGCTGATCTTTCCATGGCTTGTACTGCGGGTGTTTGAAAGCAAACTAAAAGTATAAGTTCCTCCTATATCTGCTGTAGTGGATCCAGCTCCTGTGAGCAGTCTGCCAGAGGGGCGCAGACGCAGAGGCGGACAGAAGTTGTAACCCAGTTATACCCCAGCTCCAACACCGGGAGGGACAGACACGCCTCACCACTTCATCCAGAGCCTCAGCTAGAACAAGGGCCAGGAAACAGGGGAAAAAAATATCCAGTTTGAGTCTTACACATTTAAAACTTGTGTTGGTGCCCTCACTAGCACAGTATTAAGTTGAATTGTCAGGGGCGCGCAAATCAGTGAAATACGTAGCTGTCAACAGTTTTAAAAGTAATGATTTGTACTCAGAACTCAAGACATTTTTGATTTGTATTTCCACAGTTATTTGGCAAAAACTTTGTTCCCAATAGCCACCTCAAAATCCAGAGAAAATCTAAAAAGTCCCCCGGTTTGATTGAAACAATCAGTTACTATTACAGGATTATACACAAGTTTAAGAATAGATATTAGCTTATATAAGCCGGAAAAAGAACTAAGAAATAATAGAAAAGTCATGGACAAAACCATCTTTTTGCTTCAACACAAACAATATCGCAGTGTCTAAACTATGTGAGTGCCACAATTAGTCCTCAGCTTGTACATATGAGAAGTTAAGTCACACAAATAATCAGACTTCATCTTGCAATCTTTTTTATTGACTCCACATCGGTGGGTACTGTTGGTAATGCATGCCAAACAAAAGAGTCTTAGTTCTTTTTGAACTTTTGCCCAAAGTCCATTGGATTCTGAATTGACGTTTTAAAGGGCAACTTCAAGTTGTTGTTTTTCAACCTGGACCCTACTCTCCTACATATTTCCCTAAGTGACTAATGGGGACAACAATTTTAAAATTGGCGCTGTATTGAGTGAGAGCATTACAGCTGGCGCCAACAAGATATTTTTGTTTTACTAGAACAGCCAGTTGCATCTCTAAAAACCACCAGCATTCAAAATAAAACTCACAAAGCTTGGTGTTGTCCGTCCCCGTTCCAACAATCACTCCCAATCAATCCAACAAACTTGGTGCGGTTCAACATAAACCCTGAGTTACATGTCTTGTAAACTTTAATAAAGTGATTCTTACTGAATGACTGAACAAATCTGTGGACTGATGCACACGGAGGGGTGTGGGTCAGCTGAGGTCAAAGGTCGCCAGGACGCCGTCAGGCTTGCCGGGTGCATTTAGAGAAACAGGCTGGGTGCTCCTCCACACACACTGTTCCCTCGCAGCAGTCTCAGTCCAGGCCATATGAGCGTGCAAGAGCGGCGATTTAAACACGATAAACGACTGGATACCATGATGGATGGCGGAAGAAGTGGGATTGAGGCACCATGAGCACATTAGCGAAAGCGGTAAGGTGACTAAGAGTGTTGAAAACCTGTGGATGACAGGAAGAATCAGCTTGTTGATGCGACAAGCTACTAAAGTAACAACTAACAGTGAATTTTTGGTTCATTTGAAATTTAATTTCTTTGGTTTAGTATTATTCTGAGAAGCAAGAATCAAGATTTCAAAGTAAAAGCCTGTGGTGTCAATACTTATAGGCCATTTCCTAGTTCTAGTTTGGTTCGAGGCGTAAGGTAAATCAGGTAGATAATACAATGTTTTTTAAGTCAACAATCACTTTGTCTATGTACAACACCGCCTTCCTACAATGTCTGCTGATAGTAGTAGTATGGTATGAATAGCAGCAAATTACTTCAATGTATGAATGGGGGAATTTTGCCATTTTAACTAGAAAATTGGCAAAGATTTGGTAAAAACAACCTTCTCTTTGCCTTGTGAAAACATTATTTATGTGCGTTCCATAAATGAACTATTTCAGACACTGATGGCAATGAAACAGCTCTAATCATGGTTTTGGTGACAAAAATCAAAATAGCTGAAAGTTAAAACCCTTCTGAACAAGCATTTATGGTCAAATATTACTATCATGAAACAAAAACGTCTTTTCTGCTCACGTTACTCATCTTCAGAGGGCAGTCCTGATTTATTAGGGCTACAACATCTTGGAATAAATAAAAACTGGACTGAATCAGCATGAGTACATTTGAAAAAGAAATGCAAAAATGAAACAAGAACTGATATTTACTAATCCTTGAATTAAGGAATATAATAGAGGACTTTTAAACCAAGCTCTCTGTTGCCCGTCAGGTGCAAAACCTTGCCACGTCTTGCCCAGCAGTGCCTTCGTCAAACACATGACGGGAGTGTCACTCTCCAAGTCAGACGCTGAGCACATAATAGACCCAGCTGA
>NC_040017.1:4619512-4648086 GCF_000972845.2 Larimichthys crocea
TGCAGACACCGGACGGACGCTCCCGGGGTCGGCAACACTCAGAAGAAGACGCCTGTGAAGGACCCGTCAGGAGCTGTTGTGTGTTGTACTGCATGAGAATACATATTATCATAGTTACTTATTCTAACCATCCCTGTTTGGGAGCTCGTAAGATGAGGTGTCCTTTACCTGCTGCAGAACCCACCAGTGGCATCGATGGCCCACGCTACACTGGCGCCCACTTGTTTCGGCCGGGAAAAAAAGACAAGGAGGACTCCATAACCACTGAGCCGATCTTGTCGCGGCCACGATGCTGGCGGAGGTCTAGCACCGGGACCAAGCCATGCTCAGCAGGCAGCAGTTGCAGCGCTCCCAGGGCCAAGCAGAGAGACCGACCCGCTCCTGGAGGCAATCGATAAATCGGACGGGGGCGGGCATCTCAGCCCACCTCACTCTTTCGCCGAACTCACACATCCTATACAATGTCTGATCATACGGGGTGGGGTGACACACAGGGACATTTTTAGAGATGTCGAGGCAACGGCAACTAGATGTGGGTGGCCTCGAGCGGAGACTAGGCCTGCGGCTGCTCCCCCTGTTGTCTGGGGACCGCAAACTGCGGCGCTCGGCCTGCCCACTCCATGCGTCCGCGGGACTGTATGGGGATCCGTAAATGTCCATAGGGCCATTCTTCTCACCTCTGTGACGCTTACAGTATTGTCTTTATGCGTTTGTTTTTTCTCCGCAGGGATGGACCATCGCCACCGGTTCCTGGGGAGCAAAGCTGTGGACCCGGCTGATAGCCGTTCATTCTTTGCCCCCGCTAGCTGCAGGACACGGGCAACGCGGTGGCCTGCAGCCCCGGGGATCCGCTGGCGAGCGGCGGTTGATGGGGCAGTCATCATGAAAGCAGTTCGTGTAGGGGGCTCCACCTCAGACTGGGTGCGTTGCCGTGGACCTAGCCGCGGCCATCAACTGGCGGAGGACCATCTGGCCCATACTCTCCCGACGGCTCTGCTCGTTTGTTCCTGCGCTTATTGAGGGTTTCGGCCAGCCTCTCCACCTGTCCCACGCCGGCACCCGTCTCCCAGTGTGATGAACAGACCGGCTGCCCGGGCCTCCCACACAACACTAAAGCCTGGTCTCGGACTCTCTCTTCCTCCCGATCCCGAACTAAGTATGCGTCCCTCTCCTTTCCCTCCCCAGCGTCCAGCCCTACAGCCACAGAGGGTTCCCAGGTTGGCAGGCAGCGCGTTTTGATGGTTAGGCTCTGCTCGGCTTCAACCCGGACACTTCCGCCGTGAGTGCTCGCTCATGGAGCGCGGTCAAGTTGTTTGGTTGTCGGCCCTCCAGCACCCTTCCCCGTCCAGGAGGGACGTACAGCGTTCCGGTAAGGATTCAGGGGGGTTACACCATCAGGCAATGGTGACTCGGCTGCATGCAGTCTATAGTCACCAGAATCTGATTCGACCCAGGGCTTTTGATCGAGCATGGGGTGGATTATTAGTTGTGGCATTGGGATATTCACAATACCCTGTAGTACCAGTGGAAATTCGGTTTAAGGGTAAAAAGCATAGCGCGAAGGCTGCGGTTAGCTCCCGCCTGACGCCACTCCTTGATTCTGGGTACTGATTGGCCAGGGTTCGATAATGCTAGTGGGGCGTGTGTGGGGGTGCGTTTCACCCCCCGGCCGACCGGACATGGGATATGTCGCTGTGCTCAACGGTGACGCGAGGTGTCCGACACTTTCAGACGGGGGGCGGAGCTAGCGGTGCCTTCACGGAGGCCGCCAGGTTCCCGTGTTTTGACTCATGGAAGATTTTCCACTCGAGTGCCGTCTCGTATGATACTCTATGTTTACCTTTCGACCAAGTGATACCAAATTGGGATGGTTCACATGGTGCGCCCTGACGCAGCTTTCACATATCCACCACTTTTCATGCGCAGGGTAAGATTCTATAGATGTGAGCCAGACGATTAAATAATTACCCAGTTGTTGGTACCAAAAAGCCGCGGGAAATGGTCTTCCAGATCTTTTATCTGGTAACGGTGCAACCGCAGAATGACCGGCCCCGGGTACAGAGGCCGCCGCCGGTTGGGTGCCAGAACGGTGGGGCCTCTGTCGATCTCCGGTGGGGAGGAAAGCATCTTCCTTCCCGAAAAACCTCATCACAGCCGATCAGAGAAACGAATCCGTGGGTCTCTGCTAGGTCCGAGGATGCGCAGGTTTTGCGTCTGTCCGTCCTTCCAGTTCTATGGCTTTAGTTGTTAGCTTGGCGTTGTTTCACGGAGGGCTGGAGCTGTCATTTCCAGCTCGCTAAAAACCGTGGCTCAGGTCCTCCTGAAACTAAAGCTCGAGAGGAACTCAGACCTAGCCATAGTCTTCTACAGTGCCCGAACTTAGTCGAATTTCATTCAGCAAGCTGAAAGAGGACCTAAGTCTAATCGTAGCGAATGCCTCTCGGTGCTGATCCAATACGCCGAGATAGCTTCCACTTTAAGCTAGTCGACGAGTCAGCCTTTTCTACGGATTTGCCATCTTTGACGCCATTTTAAATCAGATAACTAAAAGGAACTAAAAAGTGCGCAAATTCTTCAATACTTTGGTTGTGACATAAATGGTTAAACGAGTGAAAAAAATTAAACGCGCCGGAGCACGTGTGCGTTGCATCTACTCTACTTATCCTGAGTACACCATTTTTTTCCAAAAACATACGTGTGGGACTGTGTGGTCTTCCTGAGATAATGATGACCGCGTTTCCAGCACACACCAATGGCAAGACTCACACATTGGGCCAAAACTATTTGGCATTGCGGTCCTCAAAGAACATGACCCAAGAGACACACCTTTGAGGACCACAGTGTAAAATGAAACATATTGGACAAAGGAGACCACAGAAGAAACTGGAATGTAGGAGACAACCAGGAGCAAACAAAACTTAAGGTGACCATTACCAGGATCAGGGGGACCTCTTGTGCCCTTTGACTGAACAACTGAAGGAGGCAGAATAGGTCTCTGGGCTCAGTCTGAGCGATTTGTGAAAGAGCATTTGGGCTTGAGGTAACCGAGAGCCAGGCAGTGGTGGAAAGGAAGCTGAAAACAAAGAAGACTTAATGCTTAGCAGTAGAATTGTACGATGTGATGCAAGAGTCAGGATGGAATAGAAGATCAAGAAAGTCACTAGTTCAAGCGGGTCAGAATGAGCAAAGCAGCACAATGCAGGGGAGTAGCTCCTCCCAAGTATATATTACTTCATACAATCCTTGTCAGGTCTCTCTTACTCTTATCTATACCTAACTGAAATTAATGACCTCCTAAAAAAAGAAAAAAAAAAAAAAAAAAAAAAAAACAAAAAAAAAGAAACACTTACATAGGATAAATAAACTGACGATAAACAGTGAATAAAACAGAATTATAAATAAGGCCAGTTTTGAGGGGAAACGTAAGATCCTTTATTTTATTGTGCATTCATTTTCACATAGTGTGAACTGTTGGTGGCATGTTACCGAAAGAGACATTGAATACACAAGTTAACATACAAGTGTCTAATAAAATTCAGGCGTTTTAAAATTACTGGAATCAGTAACGATTGAGGACTGAAACACTCATCGCTCTTCAAGCTGCAAAAGGAAGAAAAGAAATTCCCATCTACATGTGCTGTTTGTGTAATTGTACTTGAATTTAATTTTATTTTAATTTCATCTTTTACGTGTTTCCCCGTCATTAAATGACTTTTGTAAGAAAGGTGGTAATGGTTCAGTGTGTTATTCATATATAACCTGCAAACCACAAGGGAAAGTGATATTCTGTCTCAGCCTGGTCACCTGAGAGGAAAAACACAGAGCGATAGAAGCGAGTAAGTATGTGTTTTAAACAGGTCTACACACATTAAAAACATGTAAGCACTTGAAATTACAAATTATGATCTCTGTTAGTTTCTTGCCTTCAGCTTACTTAAGAAGCAGTTTGTCAGTGTGTCTTACTGTCTGGTCGTAGTATAGATCTTGACCACGTGCTGGCTTCAGGTTCTGCCACTGGGAGCTCCTGTATGAGCTCTATGCTGTGGTGATGGGTTGTCCTTGGTAACTGTTGGAAAGAAAAAAACAGCTGAAGTGATCAGTAAAGAAACTTAAGAGAGCATCAATCAGATGTTCCTCAATGTGAATTCCTCTCACCTCCTTAGGTACACGAGGACATGATCTTCCTTTGTTTCACCCCCACGCGATCCACCAGCAGGGCACATTTGAGCTGTGAAGAAACAAGAATCAGCTGGAATCGTTCTAACAACAGAGGGAAAATATTTCCTTTTCCATTTAGGATTAACGTTTACTGTAATAAACTCCCACCCTCTTCAAAGACTCTGGGTCTGGGACAAAATCCAGAGAGCATTTTGATGTCCAGGATCACCCTGTTTTTGCTGGTCTCCTTCCCACTATATCTGAAATTCAACCATAGAATGTGATGTTACGCTGTTCTTGTATTTCTACTTGTTGGAGAAATGGAGAAACACACTTTTACTATGAGCCATCAGAAAGTCTTTGTCTAGTGAAGCTATGTTTGAGCTTTAGTATTTACTGCAAAGTTGAAAACCATTTCCCCTCCACAGAAAGTGACTAAGTCCCGGCTTGTTGATACAAAAGTATCATTTGTTCAGATTTTCAGTATTCTTCTGTCATTTGCTGTAACATGGATCTAGTTGGCTGATGATTACTTACACAGACTCATCTTCAGAGAGAGTTTGGGTCTGTGAGATGTGTTTAGTGCAGTTGGCCTCTGGTTTGACCTTCCACTGAAGCTTGTGACCTCAGTCGGAGTTGGGATGTTATAGTGAAGAGAATCTGGGAAAGAGGTACACAAGGAAGGTTTAATGTGGATAAAAGTAATAGTAGTACTTATCACAAGGCAGAGCGCCTTCTGTCTGTCACACCGTGGTGAAGTCAAGCTGGTTTTTTTGTTCTGTCTCCATGTCTTGTCATTTCCTGTTTTATATGTTGAAAGGTAACTCTCCTCTCGTTTCCAGGTCACTTGCCCTTCCTCATGTGCCTCAGTCCGATTTCTTCGCTGATCGCTGATCCTGATTGTGTCCACCTGTTCCCCATTACCTCCATGTGTGCTTATAGTCTGCATCTCCCTTTGTCCTGTGCCAGTGTGTCTTGTCCATAGTCAACAGCCACTCGTCATTTTGTCTAGTCACAGTCCGAGTATCTTTGTCACCGTTAGAGGGTTTTTTGTTGGTCTTTTGCTGTTCTATTTTCATAGCCATCAAAGTTAGTGAGTTTAGTTTTTCATAGTCGAGTCCCTTTAATAGGTGTTTTGTTTTTCTATCTTCATGATTAGTTTTAGGTCATTCAGTCACCTCCCTCTTGTAGGAGATTGTTTTGTTCCTGATTGTAGTTTTTTAAAGTGTTTTTTATTTTCCCCCTTTAAGATGGTAGATTTTCAGTTGTTGTTTTCGCAGCCAACCCTCTTTTCCGAGGCGCCTTCTGTTGAAAGTTTTCTTTTTGCAACATAATAAAGCTTTTGGTCAGCTTTACCCTAACTCTGCGTCCGTTCCTTCACTGAGTTCTAGGCCTGATAGTATGAGTATTATATAGAAACAGGAAGGATGCAGTGACTACTGACCTGCACTGAAGCACATGCAGTACCCTTCACCTCCAGGCTGTGTTTTCCTGTCACATCCTTCAGCAGCTCCTCCTGGTAGAGCAGTTTGTTGTTCTGATTTACATCAAATGTCAGCTGGCTACTAGGAGACTGGACTGTCACTGTGCTGGAACCCTTCGGACTGAACACCCGAGTGGAGTAGAGAGCCAGAGCCTGAAGACCACCACTGTATCCTACAACACATCAAATAACTTAATATCCTTGAATTGATACAAATGAAACTTTTACTTTTGTTTAAAAATGCTTTCATATGTAAGATATGTCTGACATAAGACAATTGCATTTAACACACGGGCAGTATACTGTGTTGTGATTTGTAGTTAATAGGCTATAACACCCACAGCTCTTTCTGATTTGGTTAAATCACCAAAATTAAAGAAGAATATTGTCCAGCTTTACGCTGTTTGGGCTGTACCTGTGTGGAGGAGAAGCCTCCATAATAGTTCTGGTTCCTGTGAGCCATCTGACGATGCGGGTTGCGTAGCCCAGGTCTTCAGTAGTAGGAGAGGCACTGGTTTGGCCAACATCACATAGGAGCTGATCTCCAAGACAGAGAGGCTGATGTTTCTGTTGCTGTCTGGACCAGTGAAGCAAACCTCCTACAACAGGCCAGCGGGCACAAAGTAAGCTACATTCACAGTCATGACCAGAGTGACTTCCTCTGAGGATGACCCACCTTGGCTTATTGAAACTGTGTCTAGGTGCTGCAGAAGATGAGCACGGGTCTCCATGTCTCCTGCCAGGTAAAGACGTACGCCATCAGAGCTGTGGTGTAGGTGCTGGGTCACTGATGGACTCTTTGAGGCAAGACAGCTGAAGACAATCAGACTGAGGCACATGAGGAAGGGCAAGTGACCTGGAACGAGAGGAGAGTTACCTTTCAAAATAAAACAGGAAATGACAAGACATGGAGACAGAACAAAAAACCCAGCTTGACTTCACCACGGTGTGACAGACAGAAGGCAGCTCTGCCTTGTGAATAAGTACTACTATTACTTTTATCAACATTAAACCTTCCTTGTGTACCTCTTTCCCAGATTTCTCTTCACTATAACATCCCAACTCCGACTGAGGTCACAAGCTTCAGTGTGAAGGTCAAACCAGAGGCCAACTGCACTAACACATCTCACAGACCCAAACTCTCTCTGAAGATGCAGTCTGTGTAAGTAATCATCAGCAACTAGATCCATGTTACAGCAATGACAGAAGAATACTGAAAATCTGAACAAATGATACTTTGTATCAACCAGCCTGGACTTAGTCACTTTCTGTGGATGGGAAATGTTTTCAACTTTGCAGTAAATACTCAGCTCAAACATATCTTCACTGTAGACAAAGCCTTTCTGATGGCTCATATTAAAAAGTGTTTCTCCATTTCTCCAACCAGTAGAACTACAAAGAACGCGTAACATCACATTTCTATGGTTGAATTTCAGATATAGTGGGAAGGAGACCAGCACAAACATGGTGATCCTGGACATCAAAATGCTCTCTGGATTTGTGCCAGACCCAGAGTCTTTGAAGAGGGTGAGTTATTACAGTAACTTAATCCTAAATGGAAATGGAATATTTTCCCTCTGTTGTTGAACGATTCAGCTGATTCTTGTTTCTTCACAGCTCAAAGGTGCCCTGCTGGTGGATCGCGTTGAACAAAAGGAAGATCATGTCCTCGTGTACCTACAGGAGGTGAGAGGAATTCACATTGAGGAACATCTGATGATGCTCTCTTAGTTTCTTACTGATCACTTCATCTGTTTTTCTTCCAACAGTTACCAAAGGACATACCCATCAACCACAGCATAGAGCTCATACAGGAGCTCCCAGTGCAGAACCTGAAGCCAGCCGTGGTCAAGATCTATGACTACTACCAGACAAGTAAGACACACTGACAAACTGCTTCTTAGTAGAGCTGTACAAGAAACTAACAGAGATCATAATTGTAATTTCAAGTGCTACATGTTTTTAATGTGTTAGACTGTTAAACACATACTTACTCTTCTTCTATCGCTCTGTTTTTCCTCTCAGGTGACCAGGCTGAGACAGAATACACTTTCCCTTGTGTTGCAGGTATATATGAAAACACACTGAACCATTACCACCTTTCTTACAAAAGTCATTTAATGACTGAAACACTTAAAAGATGAAATTAAAATTAAAAATTAAATTCAAGTACAATTACACAAACAGCACATGTAGATGGTAATTTCTTTTCTTCCTTTTGCAGCTTGAAGAGCGATGAGTGTTCAGTCCTCAGATCGTTACTGATTCCAGTATATTTTAAAACAGCCTGAATTTTATTAGACACTTGTATGTAACTTGTGTATTTCAATGTCTCTTTCTGTAAACATGCACCAACAGTTCACACTATGTGAAAATGAATGCACAATAAAATAAAGTGATCTACGTGTCCCACTCAAAACTGGCCTTATGTATAATTCTGTTTTTTCACTGTTGATCAGTCAGTTTATTTATCCTATGTAAGTGTTTCTTTTTTTTTTTTTTTTTTTTTTTTTTTTTTTTTTTCTTTTTTTTAGGAGTCATTAATTTCAGTTAGGTATAAGATAAGATTAAGAGAAGACCAATGACAAGGATTGTATGAGTAATATATAACTTGGGAGGAGCTACTCACTGCCATTGTGCTGCTTTGCTTTATGAAAGCTTAGAAATGTGATTTCTTTATATTCTATTCATCCTGAATCTTGAATCACAATCTACATTATATCTGCTAAGCATTATTCTTCTTTTTTCATCTTCATTTCCACCAATTGCCCTGGCTCTAGGTACATAAAGCACAATGCTCTTTCACACAAATACTCAGCTGAGCCCAGAGACTATTCTGCCTCCTTCAGTTGTTCAGTCAAAGGGCACAAGAGGTCCACCCTGATCCTGGTAATGGTCACCTTAATGTTTGTTTGCTCCTGGTTGTCTCCTACATTCCATTTTCTTCTGTTTTCTTTGTCCAATATGTTTACATTTTACACTGTGGTCCTCAAAGGTGTGTCTCTTGTTCCTGTCTTTGAGGACCGCAATGCACAAATATTGGCCCAATGTGTGAGTCTTGCCATTGTGTGTGCTGGAAACCTGTCATCATTATTTCAGGAAGACCACACAGTCCACACGTATGTTTGGAAAAAAATGGTGTACTCAGGATAAGTAGAGTAGATGCAACGCACACGTGCTCCTGCTCGTTTCAATTTTTTTCACTCCTTTAACCATTTATTTCACAACCAAAGTATTGAAGAATTTGCGCAACTATTTTATTTCACTTTTATTTCATCTGATTTAAAATGGCTTCAAAGAATGGCAAATCCGTAGAAAAGGCTGACTCGTCGACTAGCTTAAAGATGGAGGCTATCTCGGCGCTATTGGATCAGCACCGAGAGGCATTAGCTACTATTAGACTTCAGGTCCTCTTTCAGCTTGCTGGAAATGAAATTCGACTAAGTTCGGGCCACTGTAGAAGACTATGGCTAGCGTCTGAGTTCTCTCGATCTTGTTTCAGAGGACCTGAGCCAGCGTGTTAGCGAGCTGGAAAATGACAGCTCCAGCCTCCGTGAAAACAACTCCAAGCTAACAACTAAAGCCATCGATCTGGAAGGACGGAACAGACGGCAAAACCTGCGCATCCTCGGACTAGCAGAGACCCACGGAATTCTTCTCTGATCTGCTGTGTGAGGTTTTCGGGAAGGAGATGCTTTCCTCCCCACCGGAGATCGACAGAGCCCACCGTTCACTGGCACCCAAACCGGCTGCGGCCTCTGTCCCGGGGCCGGTCATTCTGCGGTTGCACCGTTACCAGATAAAAGATCTGGAAGACCATTTCCCGGCGGCTTTTTGGTACCAACAACTGGGTAATTATTTAATCTGTCTGGCTCACTCTATATAATCTGTCCCTGCGCAATGAAAAGTGTGGATATGTTAAAGCTGCGTCAGGGCGCACCATGTGACCATCAATTTGTATCACTTGGTCGAAGGCAAAACATAGAGTATCATCACGAGACTGCTCGAGTGGAAAATCTTCCATGGAGTCAAACACGGGAACCTGCGGAGCCTCCTGTGAAGGCACCGCTAGCTCCACCTCCCCGTCTGAAGTGTCGGACAACCTCGCGTCACCGTTGAGCACAGCGCACATATCCCATGTCCCTGTCGGCCGTGAACGCACCCCCACACACTGCCCCACTAGCTTATCGAACCCTGGCCAATCAGTACCCAGAATCAAGGAGTGCGTCAGGCGGGAGCTAACCGCAGCCTTCGCGCTATGCTTTTTACCCTTAAACCGAATTTCCACTGGTACTACAGGGTATCTGTGAATATCCCCATGCACACACCTAATATCCACCCATCCTGCCTCTATCAAAGCCCTGGGTCGAATCAGATTCTGGTGAACTATAGACTGCATGCAGCCCGAGTCCACCATTGCCTGATGTGTACCCCCCTGAATCCTTACCGGAACGCTGTACGTCCCTCCTGGACCGGGGAAGGGTGCTGGAGGGCCGACAACCCAAACAACTTGACCGACCTCCATGAGCGAGCACTCACGGCGGAAGTGTCCGGGTTGACCGCACCTCCAGCACTCCTGCCCTGCCACCTGAGGAACCCTCTGTGGCTGTAGCGGCTGGACGCTGGGGAGGAAGGAGAGGGAGGATTAGTTCGGGGCGGAGGAGAGGGTCGAGCAGGTGTGTGTGGTGGGGGGCCAGGCGCCGGTCTTCTCCAGGGTGCCGGCGTGGGACAGGTGGGAGAGGCTGGCCGACCCTCATGCGCCCGGGCTCGGGAGAGGATGGCCAGATGGTCCTCCGCCAGGTTGATGGCCGCGGCTAGGTCCGGCAGCGCACCCAGTCTGAGGTGGAGCCCCTCCACGAACTGCTTCATGATGATCTGCCCCATCAACCGGCCCTCGCCAGCGGAATCCCCGGGCTGCAGCCACCGCGTTGCCGTGTCCTTCAGCTGCTGGGCAAAGATGAACGGCTGATCAGCGGGTCCCAGCTTTGCTCCCCGGAACCGGTGGCGATGGTCCTCCGCGGAGAAACCCAGCCTGTCGAGGATGGCCCTTTTTACGTCCCCATACAGTCCTCGGGAGTGGGCAGGCCGAGCGCCGCAGTTTGCGCGTCCCCAGACAACAGGGGGAGCAGCCGCACGGCCTACTCCGCCTCCGGCCAGCCGCATGCTGTTGCCGTTGCCTCGAACATCTCTAAAAATGTCTGTGTGTCGTCATGATCAGACATTTTATGGAGTGTGAGTTCGGCGAGTGAGGGGGCTGGAGATGCCGCCCCCGTCCGATTTATCATTGCCTCCAGGAGCTGGGTCTGTCTCTCTGCTTGGCCCTGGAGCGCTGCCAACTGCTGCCTGCTGAGCATGGCTTGGTCCCGGTTCATAGACCTCCGCCAGCATCTGTGCCAGCGACAAGATCGGCTGCAGTGGTTCTGTCATCCCTTGTCTTTTTTTCCCTGCCGAAACAAGTTGGGCGCCAGTGTAGCGTGGTCCGATGCCACTGTGGGTTCTGCAGCAGGTAAGACTCAACCAGGGATGATTTTACTATGTTTATTTTCTCATGCAGTACACACACAACAGCTCCTGCGGGTCGTTCACAGGCGTCTTCTTCTGAGTGTTGCCGACCGCCGGGAGCGTCCGTCCTGTGTCTGCATCTCTCCCTCCAGGTCCAGCACGCTACTGTGTTTTAAAAGGAGAGAGTGATCAGCTCAACAGGAAACCAGTGCGCTAATCACTCTCACCTGGCGCTGCTCTCCTGAGCCCTCTCCACACCTGCTGCAGCTGATGCACCACGCCCCCTCCACAAGAAATTTAAAGATCTTTTCATTGTTAATTGTTTTGCATCATTCGCACAACTGTCTGGAAAGTTTAGTCTACCGTACACTCATTATTTCAGATATCTGCAGGTAAGACACGTTCTCCACTCTCAGGTGGCTAGTTTCCCTGAGGCAACCACCGCGACCACCACCGACATGTTACTTGGTCTGCATCCAACACGCAAGGGGTTAATATCAGTCATTTATGACAAATTGATGGGTATAAAACAGACTCCTCTGGACAAAATTAAAACTGCTTGAGAGCAGGATTTAAACTTTCAACTGTCAAATGATGTATGGGGTTCCATTCTCAGGCTGGTAAATTCAACATCTCTCTGTGCACGCCACTGTCTGTTACAGTTTAAGGTGGTGCACAAGGCTCATATATCTAAAGCCAAATTATCTCATATGTACTCTGACGTTGATCCTTTATGTGACAAATGTAAGAGCGGGGAGGCCTCGCTTATCCATATGTTTTGGACTTGTCCAAGCCTGGAAAAATACTGGAGAGATGTTTTCTAAACCTTGTCTATTATTCTTAATCTTGAACTAGAGCCCAACCCACTGATCGCCCTTTTCGGCACCACCAGTGAGGATGACATGCGCCTCACTGCAACCAAAAGCCGCACGCTGTCCTTTGCCTCGCTTTTGGCTAGGTGTGCAATTCTCAGTGGTTAAGGGACATCATGTCCTGTCTAAACCTCGAAAAGATCCGTTATTCAGTTTGCGACTCGAGCAAGAAGTTCCAAAAGGTGTGGGGACCTTTCTTGAAATACTTTGAGAACCTTAAGTCAAATTGAAATATCTGCCCCTGTTTCCTTTTTCTTTTCTTCTTGGTCTGTTTTTGTCAGTTTCAGAGTCTGTATCAGTCAATGTCTAAATAGTCCTGCTTATTGCTCCTACTTATTTACCTTTATTTAGTTATTCTTCCTGTTTGTTTGTTTGTTTGTTTGTTTGTTTAGCTATTTTATTTTTATTACTTATTTATCTCGCAACTCAATTCTTGACTCCCAGCAGTTCCCGATAACACTCCAGGAATAATACTCAGGAATCATGATTTGTAGGTGTGGCTAGTGGGAGGGGAGGGATGTTTATGTTTGTGTTACGGGTCCCAAATGTGGAACCTCGACACAAATACAGTTGTCTGTGGAAACAGACGGAACAAGGACCAATGAAAACACGGAGCCGTACGTGCGCCGTCCAAATCGCGTCTCTTTATTCCGTACATATTCAAAATATAAAACATCCTTAAACTCGTACTAAATTAACATAAATAAACCATGTGCAAACAATGATACATGTGCAAAATGTCAAAATTATCAATTTTTGTCATACACCGACCTGTGGAAACAGACGGAACAAGGACCAATGAAAACACGGAGCCGTACGTGCACCGTCCAAATCGCGTCTGGCGAGTGGGCGGATGTTTACACCTGAGACCACCCGGGTGGCAACAGTCCCGGCCCCAAAAGTTCCCCCTCCCAACGTTCCCTTTTTTTCCCACAATGTACATAAAAAATAAACTATCTGTACAACAGACAACACCGGAGAATTACCTTCACTCCACAACACTAACAAGGTTACTTTCCTTCAATTTCACATGTGGTGACACATTCTTTGGGTTCGCCACACACTCCCCCACAAACAAAAGTGGCTCCTGACACTTGCAATTCACAACATAACCATAAACTTCACATTATTTCTCATTACTGTAAACTTTCATCAAAATATGAAAACACTTGAACTGGTCTGATACTCAAAATAAACATACAACACCATGTTACTCGAGGTGACCATGTGTTAAGTGTATGTGTGTTTAATGTTCAATAGCAATGAATAGGATAGATAAATGGCATGTAAGTGGGAGTAATGACAGGTGTCAGTTGGAATGACTGAAAGTAAGGCTGTGGATACGGATGAGCATAAGTTAAGGGCTGAGCTGCTAATGTACTGACCACAGGGCGTGGCTCATAGGTTGGTTGACCCAGGGAACTGTAAGTCAGCATCTGGCCAGGGCGCCTGTCTCTGGCGGATCTCCTCAGTGTAGGCTGAGTGTGAGGCTGTGTCTCCTGGATTTCTTCCTCTTGGTCATCAACATGAGACGACTCCCGCCCATCATGAGGCAACTGTTCGTCAGCACCGAGCTCATCGTCACCCTGTCCTTCTTGTCCTTCCTCATTAACACTTTCACTTTCAGATACAGGCTCGACAGGACCAGTTTCCCCTGTATGAGTGTGCTCAGTGTCTTCCGATCTCTCACAGGTAAGTTGCGGCATGACACGGTCATCTCTCTGGGGTGCTCTCGGCATGCGCAGCCAATAGCATGGTGCTTCTTCCTCTTCATCTGACTCACTTGTGTCAGGATTTTGTGTCTGTTCCATTGATCTTACTAGTTTTGCTGATCTTTTGTTTCTCTTTTGAACAGCCGTATTCTCAGTTGGTGGCTCTACAGGCAAGTCATTTACTTGGAGCAACATGTTTCGGTGGAGAGTGCGGGGCGGGCGGCTCCCTGTCTCAGGACTAACCTTGTAGACTGGATTATCACCAATTTGCTCTCCCACAATGTAAATCATCTTTTCCAATAGGGCTTTAATTTACATGGACCTCCCCTTTCAGCAACATTACGGACCAAGACCCTGTCCCCTGGCTGTAGAGTCACACCTCTGTTTCTTTTGTCATAATAGCGTTTACCTTTAGCACTTGACTGCTGACTGTTAGTGCTAGCTATTCTGTATGCTTCAGTCATTCTCTCTGCCCATTTGTCTGCGTATCCCTTTGCTGTGTTTGTTCCTTCCTCTGTTACTAGTCCAAAGAGGAGGTCGACAGGGAGACGTGGATGGTGCCCATACAACAGGTAATATGGGGAATAGCCTGTTGACTCATGTTTAGTACAGTTGTACGCATGAATGACATGAGGCAGGTGATCTTTCCAATTCTCTCATTCCTTTTCTCCTAGTGTGCGGAGCATTTGCAACAGGGTCCGATTTAACCTCTCCACCGGATTGCCCTGTGGGTGATAAGGTGACGTCCTGGAGTGCTGCACGCCGGAGAGCTGTCTGAGGGCTCGAAACAGTTAATTCTCGAACTCTCTGCCTTGATCGTGGTGGAGTTTAGTTGGATAACCAAACCGTGGGACAAAGTCATTGAAAATCTTGTCTGCAGCAGTTTTGCCTGCCTTGTTTCTGGTGGGATATGCCTGCGCAAACCTGGTAAAGTGGTCGATGACCACCAGAATGTATTCATATCCACCACGGCTGGTTTCAAGGTGGAGGAAGTCAATGCAGACGAGTTCAAGGGGTGAGCTTGATGTGAGGCTCCCCATGGGCGCTCTGTCATGCACTGCTGGCTTTTTCTGTTGTATACAACAACTGGTGATGTACTCCTCAATATCATTTTTCATATAAGGCCAATAAAAACGTTGTCTTGCAAGGCTCAGTACTCTTTCCACACCCACATGTCCCATGTTATTGTGCAGGTAAGTGAGGGCTGTCTGCCTGTATGTGGTGGGTAAGACTAGCTGTTTGCGACCAAGTGTTTTCCTGTACAGGAGGTCATTCTCTATATACAGCCTGCTCCACTCCCTAGAAAGCTTCCTGGTGGGTTTATCTAATGCCCTACGTCTGTCCTCAGTCATCTCTTTGGTTTTCTTTTTTAGCTCTAAGATTTTACCAATGACTGGATCTCTCTGTTGTTCACTGACAAGGTCACTGTGGTCAATAGCTGGAAAAGGTTCTGTCAGAGTTTGTGGGTGTGATGCAATGTTCAGAGCTGCTACCCATGCCACTTCTCCCTGCTGAGCTACTCTACTCCCTTCCCAGGCTGCACACACTGCCTCTTCTGACAAGTTCTCACTACACTGACTCATATAGGTGTTGATGTCAAAGGGACAACGAGAGAGCGTGTCGGCATCAACATTTAGTCTGCCTGGTTTGTATCTTATCTCAAAGCGAAAGTCTGCGAGCTGCCCTACCCAGCGATGGCCCACTGCGTTAAGCTTAGCTGTGCTCATCACGTAAGTGAGGGGATTGTTGTCAGTGTAGACAACAAAATGGGGTGCGTAAAACAAGTAATCCCTGAATTTGTCACACACTGCCCATTTCAAGGCTAAAAACTCAAGCTTACCACTGTGGAGATGATAGCTTTGCTCTGCTGGTGTAAGTGTGCGAGACCCATAGGCGACTACTCTCATCTTCCCACCCTGATTTTGATACAGGACGGCTCCAAGGCCCTGTTGGGAAGCGTCAGTATGGAGTATGAAGGGATGGTCAAAGTCTGGGTACGCTAACACGGGGGGGTTGGTCAGAATGTTTATGAGGCGCTCCAGGATCTGCTGATGCTCACTAGTCCACCCAACTGGGGTGCGTGAAGGGAGTTGAGGGCCTTTTGTTTTTCCCCTTGCAGGCTTGGGAGGTGATGGATTGGACTTTACCTGGAGGATCTCATACAGGGGTCTTGCTATGCGTGAAAAATCTTGGACATACGCTCTGTAATAGCTCAGGAACCCTAGGAGTCGTCTGACATCTCCTACTGTCTGTGGAGTTTTCTCTTTCAGGGCCTGTACTGCTTCGACATCCTTAGGATCCACTCTCACACCGTTTTCAGACACCAGCCGCCCCACATACCTGACCTCCTTCCTGAATAACTCACACTTTTCCGGCCTCAACTTTACACCATGGCACTGTAGAGCTTGGAGTACCCACCGCAACACATTAACATGCTCTTCAAATGACTGAGAGAAGCAGAGGACATCGTCCAGATAAGGAATGCAACACTCATCCCTTAATGTGTCAAGCATTTCCTCCACACTTCTTTGGAAGGCTGCTGGTGCGTTTGTTAACCCAAAGGGCATCCTGATCCACTCATATAAACCCCAAGGGGTAATGAAAGCTGTAAGGTGCCTTGAGCCCTCGGCGATGAAGCCCTGGTGATAGGCTTTGCCCTGGTCTAAGATGGAAAACCAGCTGTAGCCTCCGAGTGAGTCAATTAGGTCTTGTATGCGGGGGAGAGGATGTCTGTCGGGTACAGTCTTTTTATTGAGCAGCCTATAATCAATGCAAAGGCGCAATGATCCGTCTTTCTTCCTGACACAGACAATAGGTGCAGCATATGGAGACTTGGACTTGACAATCCACCCTTTCACTAACAACTCTTGGATGTACTCTTTTACTTCCTTGTACAGTGGCTTGGGGACTGAAGCATAAGACTTCTGTACAGGGATGTCGTCCTGGAGCTTAATTGACATCTGAAGAGAGGGGATGCACCCAATGTCAGTGATGTCACGGGCAAATGCTGCAGACTCCTGATGCAGCATTTCCTCCACCAGTCGTTGTTGCTCTGGCTTGAGATGGCTTAGGTCGACAGGTGGTTGCCATAGATCAACTGGTTGTGGTGTAGGGGTGGTGACATTCACTTCTGCCCCAACAGCTTGAGCTGGTGGCTTCCCACTTTGTTGTGACTCTAGTTTTCCCATCTCGATAACTTTGGTTATGTGCTGGATGGAGCCTAACTCTGTTCTCTTTGGGATAGTGATTTCATGCTTCGTGTGGTTGGAAATGGGCACGTGAATAAGGGGCCATCTGTTGTCACTGATCTCTAAGAGGCCCTCCCCTACACTCAGCTGTTCTAAGCATGCACTCTCTTCTGGGGGTTCATATAGAACAACAGAGTCTGATGTGTCAAGTGTCGGTGGGACTCTACATCGTACATGAACAGTTCTCCTGGCTGGTATAGTTACATCTTCTTTCCCTACTCGAACTGTGGCGATGTTGTCATTTGATGTTTTCTTGACCTGAGTAAAATTAACCATAGCTACTGCTTGGTCTTCCTCTACTCCAAGTGCTTTTTGCAAAAGACTGATAACCATAGCATGCGTTTCAGCAGAAGACTGTGGCCCACTAATCATTTCATCAAGAACATTAGAGCCCATTATGGGCTGAGGGAGGGGAAGCTGACTGACTAAAAAGGGGACCTGTACTGCAAGATCTGGGTTGTCGTTACCTGGGAGGTTAACCGTCAGCTCCACCCATCCATCATAGGGGATTGATTGTCCATTTACAGCATACAGGCGGAAGCTGTCACCTGCGTCGAGAAGCTCATCCAGTGGTCGCACTGGGTAACTGGGGATGAATCTTTCCCTCCAGGACCGGTCAATGATGCTTACTTGTGAGCCAGTGTCAAATAGTACTGTTGCTGCGTAACCACTTATGAAGCACTTGAGAAGACTCTTCTTGCCAATCAGTGGTACTGTGGGGGTGACATTGTGGGGATGTAATGTGTTTTGAGTGCAGGGTTCACTGATTTTCTTGTGATGTTTTTTCTGTTTTGTGTTTCGCTGTCTATGTGTGGCGGTTACTGAGTGGGACGGGGACTGTGAAATGGCCTCTGGTTGTCCCTCGACAGAGACCAGCTCTCGTTTCCCTGCTGCCTGACTCTTTTTGAGCAGCCCACGGCCCGGTGTCCTGAAGCACCACACACAAAACAATGGTCACAGTTCTCTAAGCCATGGAGTGAGCAGTTGTTACAGAGGGGCACTTTACTCTTCCTTGAGAAGGAGGGCAGACCTGGTGTGGGAGGTGGGGCTTTGCTGGGTATGGCGGTGGGATGGGCCTGGGGCAGGTCAAGTATTTTAGCTGGGGAAGCCTTTGGATGAGTTGTTTGTATAGCTGCTGCTTGCTGATCCATTAAAGCGGCAACCATCTCGGTTAGACTCTCCACCTGAGCGCTGAGTTTTTGTATGGTGTGATGTTCCCTCTTGTCCGCAGGTTGATCTCCATCATCCACTTGAGCACTGTGTGCATGCATTGCTTTTGATTTGGAGACATAGCCCAGTCGTCGCTGATGTTCATTTTCATCACTGATTATCTTTGTGACCCGGCTGACTATGTCCTCATCAGTTACTTGATGGTTTGCGAGCAGTGGTCTTAATTGTTGTCTGACATCTGTATGTTTTGAGCTCAGACCCTGATAGATGGTGTGCAGGAAAACCTCCTGGATGGTTTTGGGGTCATAGCGAATGTCTGTGTTGGCCTGCTTTGACTGGAAGAGGATTCTCTGTTTAAGCCCAATCATACGATATACAAACTGCTGGGGGGGTTCTTGCTCATTTTGCTTTGCACACATTAGTTCCTGGAACAGCTCTGTACTTGCCTTTTCGCCCAGATGAGATCTGAGGAAGCCCTTCAGTTCACAGATGGTTATTTCATCTTTATTTGTGAGCATGTCCTTAAAAGCTCCGGGCTTGATGATCCTCAAAACACCACGGATAACTTCTGCCTCTGTAAAACCCTCTCTGACACCTTCGTCGATCTGCTTACAGACACTGTTATATGTGACTTCAGAATTTTGATCCCCGATCTGTCCCCCGTGCACCTTAAAGTCTCTACGCTGGAGATAAGGTAAGTCCTTGGGAGAAATCACTGTCTGTATGTCACCGTTTAAGTGTGTGTGACTGGATGGTTGCCTGCTATGTGGTGTGGTAGCAGTGTCTTGATAATGTCTCAGCTTCTTGCCCAGCTCTTCATACATTACTTGGAGCTGGTCTACACTGTGAGTGGAAGTGTCAGTGTTTGGATGAATGTGTTGCAGTATGGAGTGACCCATAGCTGCATCTATGGTAGCGCTGGTTGCTGATGTGTTGTCGTTAGCATGTGTTGGTGTAGTGTCTGCTGTTGGAATATCTGTACGTGCCTCATGTTGTTGTGTAACCCTATTTGAAATATCAACTGTATCAGGGTTCTCAATCAACTGACACACTAAATCATTTAACATTAGCAGCTGACTCATACCCTAATCTTCAGAACTGATTAACGTTTCAGACTGCATATAGTCAAGGATATAACCGACACAACTTTCTTCATCAGAAGACTCCAGGTCAGTTGCACCTTTTCCATTAGCTGCAATGTCTCTGGCCAGCTCGTACACGACTTTTCCTGAGAGTCTGTACAAGTTTTTCGTTATGCTCCACACGAGTTGTTTCCGTGCAGAAGACATGGCTGGTGCAGGTCTGAAGAAACAGCAGTGCAGTTCCTTTGGAAGAACGAAAACCCTCTCCTGGCTGAGATCTCCCCGGCTGGACACCCACTGGCTGTCGTCGTGGCTGCAGTCACGTCGCCTCGTGGTTCTGTTATCACTGGATCTCCTCCTCGCCGTGTTGGACGGAGTGAGATCCCGGACGAGCCCCCAAGATTTGTTACGGGTCCCAAATGTGGAACCTCGACACAAATACAGTTGTCTGTGGAAACAGACGGAACAAGGACCAATGAAAACACGGAGCCGTACGTGCGCCGTCCAAATCGCGTCTCTTTATTCCGTACATATTCAAAATATAAAACATCCTTAAACTCGTACTAAATTAACATAAATAAATCATGTGCAAACAACGAAACATGTGCAAAATGTCAAAATTATCAATTTTTGTCATACACCGACCTGTGGAAACAGACGGAACAAGGACCAATGAAAACACGGAGCCGTACGTGCGCCGTCCAAATCGCGTCTGGCGAGTGGGCGGATGTTTACACCTGAGACCACCCGGGTGGCAACAGTCCCGGCCCCAAAAGTTCCCCCTCCCAACGTTCCCTTTTTTTCCCACAATGTACATAAAAAATAAACTATCTGTACAACAGACAACACCGGAGAATTACCTTCACTCCACAACACTAACAAGGTTACTTTCCTTCAATTTCACATGTGGTGACACATTCTTTGGGTTCGCCACATTTGTGTTGATGTTGGATCACTCTGAAAAACATACAATGTATGAACATGTACAGTATATGTGATGTGATACATGTAAAATCCAATATAAAAACATCGGAGGAAAAAAAAAAACATCCCACACAGTTTAAAGGTCACTGTTGCAGAACTCAGAGGTCACAGAAGCCTCTCCAACGGACAGACAACTTTCCTACTGGAACAGAGCTACAGGCCATCTGGATTTAAATCCATTCATTAACTTATTAACAGCAGAGTTGAGTTGTATTTTCAGATGTTATAAAGGCCCAGTCAGGATAACAGCAACACTGTTGTGAATGAAAGACAGACATCTTTTCCCTTACCTTATATGTGGATAGGATTTTCATCTAGTGTCAGTTTGGTTTACCTTTATTATTTAAACCCTAAGAAACACCTCTTGCAGTGTTAACATCAATCTCAAAACCTTTACCCAATTAGTCTAGACAGATCTCAATAAAGACACAAAACATTGAATAAAATAAATGAAACTGTACAATAGTTTCACTTTTTTAATTCTTATTAATGCCAATGTTAAGCGTGTTCGTTGTTTTGCAAGTAACTCGAAATCGGAAGTCCGTTTTAAAAAAAGTATTTGAGCATTGAAGAATTAAAAGCACATGTATTGGTCTAGAGGTGCCGAAGGGGAGGACCCGCGGTTTAAACTTATCTCTCCCCTGATTGGTCCATCTCGATGTCCGTCCTCTGCTCCGGTCTCCAATCGGAAGGGGTCAGCAGCCTGGGGAGGAAGAGCCCTACACTTCCTCTCCTGACTGTTAACTTCCTTTCACATTAAAAGCATGCTATTATATTACACCCTGGGTTTGCAGATCTTTAACAACAGCAACCTATGTGTAACCAACCATGCCCTTAATGTGCCAACAATTATTATGTGAGTGAGCGCATCATAACACTTATGTTAAGTAACTCTCATTGTTTTCTGATATAATGCAGCACATGTATTACTGGTGAAATATTTATCCCTAACACCAACCATCTGAACATCAGGATTTGCCTTTGTCTACGCTGTAAATGATTGACTTAAAGGATACCCAGAAATGATGAGTGTATCTGTGTCATATGGGTGAATGTAAATATAAATGTACTTTATTCATACAGCCCTTTACAACAGTCCTTTCGGTGTACCAAAGTGCTTTACAGTAGATAATAAATAACAAGAACAATAGGTAAAAAACAAACAAAATAAAAACAATAAAAACAATAAAATGCAACAAAATCTAATAAGAAATGATAAAAGTGTCATCATACAACTGGGTGTTAAAAGCCATCCTAAAAAGGTGGGTTTTTAGCTTGGATTTAAAAAGACCCAGGTCAAAAACGAGACGCATCTCGACGGGGAGCTTATTCCAGAGCCTGGGGGCGGCAACGGAAAACGCTCGGTCACCCCAGTGTTTATATTTTGACCTGGGCACTTCCAGCGACAGTTGATCTTTAGACCTCAGAGCTCTAGCGGGATTGCGGACAGTTAAAAGCTCAGATAAATATGAAGGGGCGAGGCCGTTAAGAGCTTTAAAAACAAATGTTAAAAGTTTAAAATCAATTCTATACAGGACAGGAAGCCAATGAAGGGATTTAAGAACAGGAGTGAAAGGACAAAAGATTAGTAGCAGAGTTTATTTAACAGCTGCTGACTCTGAGGCTCATCTCAGTCAGTCATAGGTCGTCCTGGGATCCACATGTGGACATGGACACTTTGTGTCTTCTTGTGTTGGATGTCTGTGGGACAAGCAGTGGCAGGACCGTAAGTTTTTACCTGTACTGTCTAACAGAATAAGAATAGTTTGTGTCAAGGCATTAATGCATTAACTTCTAGATTAAAGTTTCTTTCATGTTAGATCCAGTGAGGTGTCTGCTGTGTGTTTGTGTTTGTCTGTAGGCAGTACATGGTACAGAGGGATTATTATAGGTCGGGAGTCTAAGGAAATATTCTATTCTAGCATGCCACATACGAAGGTTACACAAGTTCAAACATATTCTTGTCTTGGGCTCATTGTGGGGATAGTGTTAAATCTTTATTGTTACAGGGACACTGACTTCTTCTTGAGATACAGAACAGCTGTATGTTTGTTTTTAGAAAAGCAGGCGCCATTTTAACCCTGGTTACTATGGGAACCAAGGTTAGAGGATAGTGAAGTCTCACTCACTAGACACAACAGATAGGTACATAATGTAGAAGACTCTACAGAGTCAGAGTAGACTAATGACCATTTCTGGGCATAGAGTAGTTGTGTCAGTGTTCTGAGGTCATATAGAGCCAAAGAGGACAGCTTCTTCAGAACTGAGGCAGCATCATGTCATTAGAAGTGTATTGATGAATCCTCTATTTTCCTTGATCAAGCTTCAATAAAATTCCCTACACTGACTAAACTGACCATTGATGAAAAATGTTCTCACCAACAGAGGGGAGGGATGAAGGAGATTAAAGTATTGGGATACAGTTGAGTTTGCTGTGTCATCATCCCCCTGTGGTTCCTGTAATGTATTAACCCCAAGGATTTCTTTAATAGTGGAAGAAAACACACAGAGAACATACAAAGTTCACATGGAATGGAATGGACTTCTTGTTGTATAGCCAAAGTACTGACCACTGAGTCACCATGCTGCCCACATGGAGGGGAGAGAGGAGACGAACAGTGTTCAAGGGCGAGGGTCTTGAGAACTGAGACAAATTTAAAGGACAATCCAGTTGACAGTTTAGCCATAAATCCTGAGTTAATATCCATGATAAATCTAACAAACACAGGTAAGGCCTTTACAAGACAAAAATAGTTGAGAAAAGAGAAGGCAATCAAATCCTCCACAAACTTGCCCAGTCACTGTGTAAAGTTAAAGAATTGGTGCAGATTTGATATCAAAAAGAATGTACGACGACGAAAGTCTTTAGTGCCCATAGATGTCTAAACAGTAAAACAGACATTTTGATGTCTATAATGATGTCAAGTATGCTTTTGTTGTCTTTGCTGCATTACTTCACAATGAAAATGCAATAATAACAGAAAACATGTGTGTGTGTGTTGTAGGATACAGTGGTGGCTCTTCAGGCTCTGGCTCTCTACTCCACTCTGGTGTTCAGTCCGGAGGGTTCCAGCACAGTGACAGTCCAGTCTCCTAGTAGCCAGCTGACATTTGATGTAAATCAGAACAACAAACTGCTCTACCAGGAGGAGCTGCTGAAGGATGTGACAGGAAAACACAGCCTGGAGGTGAAGGGCACCGCATGTGCTTCAGTGCAGGTCAGTAGTCACTGCATCTCTTCCTGTTTCTATATAATACTCACACTATCAGGCCTAGGACTCGTGAGGACTAGTGATTGGACTCGGACGCAGAGTTAGGGTAAAGCTGACCAAAAGCTTTATTATTAGGCCCCTCGGAAAAGAGGGTTGGCTGCGAAAACTACAACTGAAAATCCTACCGTCTTCAAGGGGGAAAATAAAAACAGCTTTAAACAAAAAACTACAATCAGGAACAAAACAATCTCCTACTGAGAGGAAAGTGACTTGAATGACCTAAAACTAATCTATAAAGATAGAAAAACAAAACACCTACTAAAGGGACTCGACTATGAAAAACTAAACTCACTAACTTTGATGGCTATGAAAATAGAACAGCAAAGGACCAACAAAAAAATCCTCTAACGGTGACAAAGATACTCGGACTGTGACTAGACAAAATGACGAGTGGCTGTTGACTATGGACAAGACACACTGGCACAGGACAAAGGGAGATGCAGACTATAAGCACACATGGAGGTAATGGGGAACAGATGGACACAATCAGGAATCAGGTAAGACAATCAGACTGAGGCACATGAGGAAGGGCAAGTGACCTGGAACGAGAGGAGAGTGGAGGTTTTCGGTGAGGGCGTCCTGGACTCTCCACCGGAGTGTGACCGGGCTCACCGCACGCTAACCGAGAAGCCGAAGCCGGGGCAGAGAGCACGGCCCGTCATTATCAGGCTGCACAGGTACCAGGTGAAGGAGAGGATTATACGAGAAGCCCGTGCTCGGAGAGGCAAGCTACAGTACAGGGGCTCCCCCATCTCCATCTACGAGGACTATGCGCCGGAGGTGGTGGCACAACGCCAGAAATACCGGGAGGTGATGTCGGAGCTCTACAACCTGGGCTTCAAACCCGCATTGCTGTTCCCCGCCAGGCTTGTCGCCGTGATGAAAGATGGAGAGAGGAAGAGATTCTCCTCAGTCGCCGAGGCCAAACATTTCATAACATCCACCCACACGGAGGAGATCTGATGACGTTGGGCTACACAGTAAACCCACTGCGACGAACCACTGTTACGCCAAATGGATAAATGTGAGTTAACATGATGCCATCTGTATAACTGTGTACTGGCCAGCCCCTGACGGGCCTGGAGCTAACTGCCGGACAAGGCGGACTGTTGACATTTGGACTGTGCAGAGCTTTGAACCAAGAGCACTGGCTGGGCGCTCTAACACATCACCTGAATTCCCTCTTTTTTGCTTTCCAATCCTCTTCTTCAGTTTACTTTGAGAAATTATATTATCCTCCGCTCATTCTTACACTAAACACAAGAGGCTTATGGACATGCTCTTTGCAATTTATCCATACTCTCGTTACAACTTTATACGGGCCGACACATTGCCTGTTTCAATTCAAGCTAACAATTTCAACCCATGATGGTTGCCAGTGTGACATACATATAGGTACAATTTCATTTGACACCTCAATGGCCTACCCAAGAGGTCTTGGTGCCCCGTACAGGCACTTGTTTTTTCACTTACTTTAATTGTTTGTTTGGTTCTCTCCACGTATTTACATGGCTTAATATGTTCTAACACATAGATGTTGCCTCTGGCATTGTTTCTGGAGCCATAGGTGTATCAGAGGTATGTAGTAACCCTTTCTAAATCGTTCCGAGGGGAAAAGAGAAAAAAAATATTGTTTACAGCATTTGTTTGCTTACCGACATTTTCTCTGTGACTTATAGGGTCAATTATGTTAAAACAAGGGATGAGACCCCGGAAGGTTAGCTTAGCTGCTAGCTGTGAGCATGGGAGCTCAGAAGATGTTAAGGGTTCAGCCCACAGAGTTGTCACAAACGCTGTCAATGTTTTGAGTATGTGTGTGTTTCTTTTTTGTTTGTTTTGGTTTTCTTCTCCCCTCTCTCCCACCCTCCTCTCTCTCCCCACTCTCTCTCCTCTCTCAGCACAGTACAGAATACAGGCCATGCAGTGTCATTCTACCCTACCACTGCCAGTCCTATGGCTGCTGTGAAGAAAGATAACAGAGTGCGCTTTATTTCCTGGAACACCAAGGGCATGAACAACGGGATTAAAATCAGTAAGATCCTGACACAGTTACAACACCTTAAAGGGGACGTGTTGTTCTTACAAGAAACACATCTGAAATCATCTGACACCTCATGTATTAAGAGGGCTTGGATGAGCCACTTATTTCACTCAAAATTTTCAGATAGAGCTAGAGGGGCAGCCATCATAATTCATAAAAGGGTCTTGTTTGAACCAACAAATGTAATTCTGGACACTGATGGCCGCTATGTCATAGTCTCGGGCACGCTTCAGAACGTACCTGTCATCCTAGTTTCAATTTATGCGCCGACCTGGGACGACGACCAATTTTTTACAAGGCTCTTTGCGAAAATTCCAAACGCTGACAGTCATCGTATTATTATGGGCGGGGATTTCAACTTAGCGCAAGACATGACCCTTGACAGATCCTCCCCCACGCAAACCACATTATCTAAATCAGCAAATGTAGTGAAAACGTATGCATCACAGTTGGGAATCTCTGATCCATGGAGGTTTAAAAACCCCAATGGTAGAGCCTTTTCTTTTTTCTCCTACGTACACCACACATTCTCCCGAATTGATTTCTTTCTACTTGATAATAATCTCCTAGACTCCGTCAGAGAATGCGAGTATCACCCAATAACTATCTCGGACCATGCCCCTACCACAGTTGACATTTGCTTCCTACGGAATACGGCACCCCGTCCACGCTGGAGGTTCAGCTCGCATCTGCTGTCAGAGGACAAATTTAAAGATTTTGTTGCATCTCAAATTCGCTCTTATATAGAGTTTAACGACACCCCTGATGTCAACAGCAGCACCCTGTGGGAAGCACTTAAAGCCACTATTCGTGGACAGGTGATATCCTATATCTCACACACAAGGAGGGCTGAACAAGCTAGGCTGGTGGAAGTTGCAGAGGAACTTTTAAAACTCGACGGAATCTACTCCACCTCTCCATCCCCCACCCTCTATAAGACACGCTTACTATTACAATCGGAACACGACCTGTTAATGACGCGCATGGTAGAAAGACAGCTGCGGCAAACAAAGCGAAACTTTTTTGAGCAGGGAGATAAGGCAGGGAGGCTGCTGGCACAGCAGGCTCGTGCGGCGAGTGCCTCTAGATTGATTCCTCAAATTAAACTACCTGATGGTAGCCACACTTCTGACCCGGTAGTCATTAATAAGTCTTTTTCTGATTTCTACACCACACTATACACTTCTGAATGCAACCCAATGGCTTGCTAAAGTTCTGAAGTTTCACGATACAGAAAGAATGGGATTAAACAAAAGGGTAAAGAAATTGGTCCAGAGAGTTATATAATAAACATCATCTTTCGTCATTCACTTGTACTCTTCTTCGGATTGAAAACAGATGTATTCATGAAAAACTTGTTGGTCACTAGAAGTGAAAGCTGACTGTATCTTCACAAGAGGAAAAGAAAAATAGCTGGCTGCTCATAATGCCTTTGTTTTATGTGTGATGAGCAAACAGCTTTTTGTTAGCAGATTGTGCTGATTAGTCTTGTAACTTTACAAACTTTGCTAATAATACGAAACACCATTTTACTAAACTACATCAACCTAGACATATATACATAGAACCGCATTGAGCGCTGAAGCGACGTAAAACGGCGCCGCCATATTGGTTCAGGGCAGATCTGGACCGTAAACTAATAAAAGGAAATGGACTGAAACTTCAATAAGCGCCTTTCTAACAGAAAGTTTCTTCTCTTCAAGGTAATGTCCTTTATAACAAAAACCCATTCACACACATACTAAATATCTGGGAAACAAACAGGCACCAAAAAACACGTATGTAACTTTAAAGTGGAATGATTAGAAAGTTTTTTACTCTTATGTAAGCACCAAACCAACGTATGTAATTTTTGGTTGTGGTAATGCTGAGGTTTACAGCTACTAAGGTGTGTAAAACACTGTTACTGTATGATAAATATTGAAATAGTTATATTTAACATTTAATCTGGTCTATAATAACCAGATCCTGAAATGTCAGATGAGGGTTTGCGATTAAAGAGCACTAACGGGTACATACAACACACACACAAAACACACACATACACGCAACACCACACACACACACACACACACACACACCAAACACACATATATATAGGTGTGGGGGTGTGTGTGTGTGTGTGTTGTGCTCTTTATTCAGAAAACAATCAGGTCACATCTAACATGTCAGGACTGGTTAGTATAGACCAGATGAAATGTTAAATATAATATGTCAATATTTATCATCACAGTAACAGTAACATGTTTACACACATTAAGTAGCGGTAAAACACCAGAATTAAAAAATCAATACGTTGGTTTGGGTGGCTTACATAAGGAGTAAACTTTATAATCAGCACTTAAAGTTACATACGTTGTTTTTGGTGGCCGGTTGTTTTCCCCAGATATATTAGTGGTGTGTGGTGGAATGGGTGTATAGAGACATTAACTTAAAGAACTTTGTAAAAGGCGCTTTATGAAGTTCATCCATTTCCTTGTAATGGTTTACGGGCAGATTCTGGCCCGAACCAATATGGAGGCGCCAGTTTACGTATCGCGAACCAACAAACCAACCCCGCTCAATGCGGCGTCTATGTATATATGTCTATTGCATCGCAACTGCAAGCGGAACATATAACCAACCTCCGCACATCCACCGGCGGAACTTAACAGTGGTGACAAAATCCAGCGGAAGTAAACAAACACGACAGCTTTAGCAGCGTTAGCCATGTGACGCCCGTGAATGAATAAAGTGGAAGACGGCAGTGAAGCGGAGACCACAGTCAATTATTTCATTAATTTCGTAATTAAGCACAATGTCGTCGTTGAGTGGTTTGAAGAGAGTTTGGCCAACGGGCGACTACCGAAACTACTACTGTGCTGCTGAAGAAATAATTTGGAGTTTGAAAAAAAACTACTATCGGCGAAGTACGAAGGAAAGAGATCTATCGTCAGCAGGCGCAAACTGCCTGATAGCGTTGGAAACCTGAAATAAGTTACACAGGATAGGTGTGTTAAACTTTTACTGAGGTATCATTTTATATAATCTGCAAGTTTCCGTTCCATTTC